>NC_090650.1:194834146-195134146 GCF_040937935.1 Hyperolius riggenbachi | reverse complement strand
ACAGCTACATTTCAAACGAGTTGTGTCACCATTATTATCCAGTCAGCAGAAAACATGCTGTATAATCTTTCACCATCAGAGCAAGCAGTCATAAAGAAATTGTGTAACAACCACACGATTTTCATGAAGCCACCTGCAACATAACTGACAGCACCCATTCCAAAAAAATTAGAGAATGATCACAAACAGGAATTTTGTTAAACATCCACCATTCAGTTTTGAATGCAGACAATTGGGTAAGGTGCCAAAGCATCCACCATTTGTCAGCTTTTACATGCTGCCACGAGAGCCAGGTAAACCAATTTATAATCGGTATGAATCTCCTAACAGAGCACGAGCCATAGAAAGTGTCTTGAAGCCACTTAAACACACTTTTACTTTCCAGCAAAACGCAACAGATTTTTTAACCACTTGAGGACCCCCCCTTTACCCCCCCTTAAGGACCAGCATTGAAATATGTGATCTGTGCTGGGTGGGCTCTACAGCCCCCAGCACAGATCAGGGTGCAGGCAGAGAGATCAGATCACCCCCCTTTTTTCCCCACTAGGGGGATGATGTGCTGGGGGGGTCCGATCTCTCCTGCCTGCGTGTGGCTGGCGGGGGGGGGCACCTCAAAGCCCCCCTCCGCGGCGACATTCACCCCCCTCCCTCTCCTACCTGTCCCCCCGGTGATCGGGGCTGCACAGGACGCTATCCGTCCTGTGCAGCCTGTGACAGGACGTCCCCTGTCACATGGCGGCGATCCCCGGCCGCTGATTGGCCGGGGATCGCCGATCTCTCTTACGGCGCTGCTGCGCAGCAGCGCCGTACAATGTAAACAAAGCGGATTATTTCCGCTTGTGTTTACATTTAGCCTGCGAGCCGCCATCGGTGGCCCACAGGCTATTCATGGAGCCCCCCGCCGTGATTTGACAGGAAGCAGCCGCTCGCGTGAGCGGCTGCTTCCTGATTAATCAGCCTGCAGCTGGCGACGCAATACTGCGTCGCTGGTCCTGCAGCTGCCACTTTGCCGACGCACGGTATAAGCGTGCGGTCGGCAAGTGGTTAAAGAGACTCTGTAACAAAATTTTCAGCCTTATTTCTTCTATCCTATAAGTTCCTATAACTGTTCTAATGTGGTCTGTCTTACTGCAGCCTTTCCTAGTTGCACACTGGCTGTATTATCTCTGTTATATAATCTAATCTTCTTTCCTCTGACTGCTTTGTCAGGCTCAGGCACTCAGGCAGGAATCTGCTGCTCTGCTTGTAATAGGATATAAGCTATACACACCCTCTCCATGCCCCCTGCAGGCTCTGTGTGAGTCACAGACTGAGCTCCTCTCAGCCTATCACACTCTGGTTAGCAGCCATGTCTTTTGTTTGTAAACACTGCCTAAAACTGGCAATTACAAGCCAGGATTGCAGCAGGGAGTGGCAGGAACAGCACAGAGGGGCCCAGGAGTACAGATTCTCTTTAAGCTCTACATCATTCAACAATTGCCGTCAAGTGCATTCTTTGTGGGGGATATCATTGTACAAAGCTTCTATATCCACTACCTTAAAGGTCAACTAAAGTGAGAGGGATACGGAGGCTGCCATATTTATTTCCTTTTAAGCAATACCAGTTGCCAGGCTATCCTCCTGATCCTCTGCCTCTAATACTTTTTGTCATAGACCCTGAACAAGCATGCAACAAATCAGGTTTTTCTGGCATTGTCAGATCGGACCAGATTAGATGCATGCTTGCTTCTGGTGTTATGCAGATGCTACTGCATCCATATAGATCAGCAGAGCTGCCAGGCAACTAGTATTGTTTAAAAGGAAATAAATATGGCAGCTTCCATATCCCTCTCACTTCAGTTGTCCTTTAACCTCCTTAGCGGTAATCTTGAGTCAAAGAACAGGGTGGTAATCCGGTGCCTGAGTGAGTTTCATGCAGGAGCTGCTGCAGAGATCTCTGAGGTATGTTTTTGTTCTTGTTTTTAGGGTCTAAAAGCGTATGAAAAAATTGAATGGCTTTTAGAATCTAGATCTGGAAATAATCACAACACAAGGGAGGTTAAGTGGGGTGGAAATTGGTTGTGAGCTGGCAAGAGGATCTATATGAAGTATTACAGATTTTGAAAGGTTAAGGGTTAGCCCAGACTAATAACCAGTCTTATTGTCTGTAGGGCACATGACAGGGAGCAACGCGGGTCCACCAGATATGGAATAGTATCGGTATACATATGCTGCTTTTCTTTGAGGTATGCTGGGTACTTAATCTATTTGTTTGCACAGTATTTCGGCATTCTACATGTGAGTGGCTCTGCTGTCCGTACATAGACACAGTCCCCTGCAGCAGTCCTGTGCCCTCGCAGCCACTCACTAATCCTCTGGTCCCCTGCTGCCAGCTAGTTTTGTTTTTGCCGACAGGCCCGTCAGGACTGGCCACGCGTAGCTTTTTCTGCATTCCCGACTGTAATTAGCGTTATTGCGGGCCGCATTACGCACGCATAGATATGCGGCAACGCGTATTTTTGTACGCATTGCGGCCCGCAATATCGCTAATTACAGTCGGGAATGCGGAAAAAGCTCCGTGTGGCCAGTCCTGACGGGCCTGTCGGCAAAAACGAAACTAGCTGGCAGCAGGGGACCAGAGGATTAGTGAGTGGCTGCGAGGGCACAGGACTGCTGCAGGGGGCTGGTGGAAACCCCAGGTGAGTAAAACTCATTTTTTTTTCTGGCTTAAGGTTCACTTTAAAGATGCATACCTTTCTGTAGCTTGTGCGCTCCTCTTTCATTTGATGAATGAATCGCCGTTCTAAACCAAATCGTTTCGTTCAATTTAAAATTTGCGGCTGCCATCTTGGCTATGTTATAACTTCCTGGTCACCCCTGTCTTCTCAGTTAGAGAAGTGCATCACTGAATGAAGCAGTAGGAGGAAGTGACCCGCATCTCCATTGCAAGAGGCTCCTCCAGAGGGGTCATAGCACGACTTTGTTGGAAGTAGTCTGTCTTAAAGGGAACCTAAACTGAGAAGGATATGGATGTTTCCTTTTAACCACTTAAGGACTGCATAAAACCCCTTAACCAGTTCGGCCTATCTGGACGAGCTTCCTCGTCCAGATAGGCACTACTGCTGCCGCCGGCTGGTGCGCGCGATCGGGCTCCCGCTGCCCGCCGCTTTCCCCCCAATCAGTGAATGGGAATATAATTCCCATTCACCGATCTAACTTCCCCGCAGAAATACCGACGCTTTCTCTCCAGAGAGCACGGTATTTCTGCCCCCAGGAAACTTCTCCCCAGCATTTTAGTTCCTGGATGCGAGATCGTTCGCATCGAGGACTTTTTTCACTGTGGCCATCTTGTGGCCAAATAGTAAACTGCACCCACATACATTTTTAATAAAAAAATATTATTTTACATTTAAAATTAACAGTTTCCCTCCCACACCAAAAATTACCCACATACACTTTTTTTATTAAAAAAAAAAATACAATAAAAAAAACAAACATAAATAGTTACCCAAGGGTCTGAACTTTTTAAATATGCATGTCAAGAGAATATGTTATTATATTATTTAAAATTATAAGATTATAAATAGTGATGGACGCAAATTGAAGAAATGCACCTTTATTTCTAAATGAAATATCGGCACCATAAATTGTGATAGGGACATCGTTTAACCACTTCCCGACCGCCGTATTGACAATTGGCGGCCGGGAAGTGGACCCCGCAAGGACCGCCGTATTGACAAATGGCGGCGGTCCTTGTAGGGGCATGGGCGGAGCGATCGCATCATCTGTGACGCGATCCTCCGCCGGCGCCTGTCACCGCTCACCCGCCGCAACATCCCGCCGGCGCTTCCGTATGTTAACCCGACGATCGCCGCATACAAAGTGTATAATACACTTTGTAATGTTTACAAAGTGTATTATACAGGCTGCCTCCTGCCCTGGTGGTCCCAGTGTCCGAGGGACCACCAGGGCAGGCTGCAGCCACCCTATGTCGCACCCAAGCACACTGATTTCTCCCCCCCTGCCCCAGATCGCCCACAGCACCCCTCAGACCCCCCCTGCCCACCCCCCAGACCCCTGTTTGCACCCAATCACCCCCCTAATCACCCATCAATCACTCCCTGTCACTATCTGTCAACGCTATTTTTTTTACCCCATCCCTGCCCCCTCCTGATCACCCCCCCCCCCCCCACCCCTCAGATTCTTCCCAGACCCCCCCCCCCCTCCCCGTGTACTGTATGCATCTATCCCCCCTGATCACCTGTCAATCACCCATCAATCACCCCCTGTCACTGCCACCCATCAATCAGCCCCTAACCTGCCCCTTGCGGGCAATCTGATCACCCACCCACACCAATATATCGCCTGCAGATCCGACATCAGTTCACCACCCAAGCGCAGTGTTTACATCTATTCTCTCCTCTAAACACCCACTAATTACCCATCAATCACCCCCTATCACCACCTGTCACTGTTACCCATCAGATCAGACCCTAATCTGCCCCTTGCGGGCACCCAATCACCCGCCTACATGCTCAGATTGCCCTCAGACCCCCCCTTATCAATTCGCCAGGACATTATTTACATCTGTCCTTCCCTGTAATAACCCACTGATCACCCATTAATCACCCCCTGTCACTGCCTTCCATCAATCACCCCCTGTCACTGCCACCCATCAATCAGCCCCTAACCTGCCCCTTGCGGGCAATCTGATCACCCACCCACACCAATAGATCGCCCGCAGATCCGACATCAGATCACCTCCCAAGTGCAGTGTTTACATCTGTTCTCTCCTCCAAACACCCACTAATTACCCATCAATCACCCCCTGTCACTGCTACCCATCAGATTAGACACCTATCTGCCCCTAGGGCACTCAATCACCCGCTCATACCCTCAGAACGCCCTCAGACCCCAGCCCTGATCACCTCGCCAGTGCATTGCTTGCATCTATTCCCCCCTCTAATCACACCTTGAGACACCCATCAATCACCTCCTGTCACCCCCTAGCACACCTACCCATCAGATCAGGCCCTAATTTGCCCCGTGTGTGCTCCTGATAACTCGGCCATACCCTCAGATCCCCCTCAGACCCCCTTCCGATCACCTCCCCAGTGCATTGATTGCATCTATTTTCCCCTCTAACCACCCCCTGAGACACCCATCAATCACCACCTGTCACCCTCTAGCACTCCTATCCATCAGATCAGGCCCAATACAACCTGTCATCTAAAAGGCCACCCTGCTTATGACCGGTTCCACAAAATTCGCCCCCTCATAGACCACCTGTCATCAAAATTTTCAGATGCTTATACCCCTGAACAGTCATTTTGAGACATTTTGTTTCCAGACTACTCACGGTTTTGGGCCCGTAAAATGCCAGGGCGGTATAGGAACCCAGCAAACTGACCCCATTTTAGAAAAAAGACACCCAAATGTATTCTGTTAGGTGTATGACGAGTTCATAGAAGATTTTATTTTTTGTCAAAAGTTAGCGGAAATTGATTTTTTTTTTTTCACAAAGTGTCATTTTTCACTAACTTGTGACAAAAAATAAAATCTTCTATGAACTCGCCATACACCTAACGGAATACCTTGGGGTGTCTTCTTTCTAAAATGGGGTCACTTGTGGGGTTCCTATACTGCCTTGGCGTTTTAGGGGCCCTAAACCGTGAGGAGTAGTCTAGAAAACAAATGCCTCAAAATGACCTGTAATTAGGACGTTGGGCCCCTTAGCGCACCTAGGCTGCAAAAAAGTATCACACATGTGGTATCGCCGTACTCAGGAGAAGTAGTATAATGTGTTTTGGGGTGTATTTTTACACATACCCATGCTGGGTGGGAGAAATCTCTCTATAAATGGACAATTGTGTGTAAAAAAAATCAAACAATTGTCATTTACAGAGATATTTCTCCCACCCAGCATGGGTATGTGTAAAAATACACCCCAAAACACATTATACTACTTCTCCTGATTACGGCGGTACCACACTAGCTAAGGGGCCCAAAGTCCAATGAGTACCTTTAGGATTTCACAGGTCATTTTGCGACATTTGGTTTCAAGACTACTCCTCACGGTTTAGGGCCCCTAAAATGCCAGGACAGTATAGGAACCCCACAAATGACTCCATTTTGGAAAGAAGACACCCCAAGGTATTCTGTTAGTAGTACGGTGAGTTCATAGAAGATTTTATTTTTTGTCACAAGTTAGCGGAAATTGATTTTTATTGGTTTTTTTCACAAAGTGTCATTTTCCGCTAACTTGTGACAAAAAATAAAATCTTCTATGAACTCACCGTACTACTAACGGAATACCTTGGGGTGTCTTCTTTCTAAAATGGGGTCATTTGTGGGGTTCCTATACTGTCCTGGCATTTAGGAGCCCTAAACCGTAAGGAGTAGTCTTGAAACGAAATTTCTCAAAATGACCTGTGAAATCCTAAAGGTACTCATTGGACTTTGGGCCCCTTAGCGCAGTTAGGGTGCAAAAAAGTGCCACACATGTGGTATCGCCGTACTCAGGAGAAGTAGTATAATGTGTTTTGGGGTGTATTTTTACACATACCCATGCTGAGTGGGAGAAAGATCTCTGTAAATGGACAATTGTGTGTAAAAAAAATTAAAAAATTGTCATTTACAGAGATATTTCTCCCACCCAGCATCGGTATGTGTAAAAATACACCCCAAAACACATTATACTACTTCTCCTGAGTACGGCAATACCACGTGTGGCACTTTTTTGCAGCCTAACTGCGCTAAGGGGCCCAAAGTCCAATGAGCACCTTTAGGCTTTACAGAGGTGCTTACAAATTAGCACCCCCCAAAATGCGAGGACAGTAAACACACCCCACAAATGACCCCATTTTGGAAAGTAGACACTTCAAGGTATTCAGAGAGGGGCATGGTGAGTCCGTGGCAGATTTCATTATTTTTTTGTCGCAAGTTAGAAGAAATGGAAACTTTTTTTTTTTTGGTCACAAAGTGTCATTTTCCGCTTACTTGTGACAAAAAATATCTTCTATGAACTCACTATGCCTCTCAGTGAATACTTTGGGATGTCTTCTTTCCAAAATGGGGTCATTTGGGGGGTATTTATACTATCCTGGAATTCTAGCCCCTCATGAAACATGTCAGGTGGTCAGAAAAGTCATAGATGCTTGAAAATGGGAAAATTCACTTTTTGCACCATAGTTTGTAAACGCTATAACTTTTACCCAAACCAATAAATATACACTGAATGGGTTTTTTTTTATCAAAAACATGTTTGTCCACATTTTTCGCGCTGCATGTATACAGAAATTTTACTTTATTTGAAAAATGTCAGCACAGAAAGTTTAAAAAAATCATTTTTTTTGCCAAAATTCATGTCTTTTTTGATGAATATAATAAAAAGTAAAAATCGCAGGAGCAATCAAATAGCACCAAAAGAAAGCTTTATTAGTGACAAGAAAAGGAGCCAAAATTCATTTAGGTGGTAGGTTGTATGAGCGAGCAATAAACCGTGAAAGCTGCAGTGGTCTGAATAGAAAAAAAATGGCCGGTCCTTAAGGGGGGTAAAGCCCATGGTCCTCAAGTGGTTAAACGGTGTAATAACCGGGACAGATGGGCAAATAAAATGCATAAGTTTTAATTACGGTAGCGTATATTAATTTCAAACTATAATGGCCAAAAACTGAGAAATAATGATTTTTTTTCATTTCTTTCTTAATCTTCCTGTTAAAATAGATTTAGAAAAAAATAATTCTTAGCAAAATGTAAAGAAAGCCTAATTAGTGGCAGAAAAAACAAGATATAGATCAATTCATTGTGATAAGTAGCAATAAAGTTATAGGCAAATGAATGGGAGGTGAGCGTTGCTCAGATGCATGAGATTTTCGGACTGCGGTGCTGAACCGGTTAAAGTGAACCTCCAGACTAAAAATCGACTCAGCAGCACTGAAAAGGCTTGGTGTTTCCTTAACAGTTTCACAGCATCAGAACTTTGTTTCTCTTATACAAGCCTCATTTTTAGCTGCACAGAAGAAAACTGCCCGGGCATTTTTCCCTTGTAACTTAATGACAGTATGTTTGTTTAGGCTGAAGTTCCCCTTTAAGGACCAGACACTTTTTTTCCATTCAGACCACTGCAGCTTTAACGGTTTATTGCTCGGTCATGCAACCTACCACCTAAATGAATTTTACCTCCTTTTCTTGTCCCTAATACAGCTTTCTTTTGGTGCTATTTGATTTCTGCTGTGATTTTTAGTTTTTATTATATTCATAAAAAAATACATTAATTTTGTCAAAAAAAATGATTTTTTTTAACTTTCTGTGTTGACATTTTTCAAATAAAGTAAAATTTCTACCGTATATAATTTTTTTTCCAAATTTATTGTGCTACATGTCTTTGATTAAAAAAAATCCAATAAGTGTATATTTATTGGTTTGGGTAAAAGTTATAGCGTTTACAAACTATGGTGAAAAAAGTTAATTTTCCCATTTTGAAGCATCTCTGACTTTTCTGAGCACCTGTCAGGTTTCATGAGGTGCTAGAATTCCAGGATAGTATAAATACGGCCCAAATGACCCCATTTTGGAAAGAAGACATCCCAAAGTATTCACTAAGAGGCATGGTGAGTTCATAGATGATTTTATTTTTTGTCACAAGTTAGCGGAAAATGACACTTTGTGACAAAAAAAATAAAAATTTAAAAAAGTTTTCATTTCTGCTAACTTGTGACAAACAAAAATGAAACCTGCCACAGACTCACCATGCCCCTCTCTGAATAGTTTGGGATGTCTACTTTCCAAAATGGGGTCATTTGTGGGGTGTGTTTACTGTCCTGGCATTTTGGGGGGTGCTAAATTGTAAGCACCCCTGTAAAGCCTAAAGGTGCTCATAGGACTTTGGGCCCCTTAGTGCACCTAGGCTGCAAAAAAGTGTCACACGTGGTATCGCCATACTCAGGAGAAATAGTATAATGTGTTTTGGGGTGTATTTTTACACATACCCATGCTGGGTGGGAGAAATATCTCTGTAAATGAGATTTTTTTTACACACAATTGACCATTTACAGAGATATTTCTCCCACCCAGCATGGGTATGTGTAAAAATACACCCCAAAACATATTATACTACTTCTCCCGAGTACGGCGGTACCACGTGTGGAACTTCTTTGCACCCTAACTGCGCTAAGGGGCCCAAAGTCCAATGAGTACCTTTAGGATTTCACAGGTCATTTTGAGACATTTGGTTTCAAAACTACGCCTCACGGTTTAGGGTCCCTAAAATGCCAGGGCAGTATAGGAACCTAACAAATGACCCCATTTTAGAAAGAAGACACCCCAAGGTATTCCGTTAGGAGTATGGTGAGTTCATAGAAGATTTTATTTTGTTGTCACAAGTTAGCGGAAAATTACACTTTGTGAAAAAAAGCAATAAAAATCAATTCGTGACAAAATCAACTTGTGACGAAAAATGTGACAGAGATATTTCTCCCACCCAGCATGGGTATATGTAAAAATACACCCCAAAACACATTGCCGTACTCAGGGGAAGTAGTATAATGTTTTGGGGTGTATTTTTACATATACCCATGCTGGGTGGGAGAAATATCTCTGTAAATGACAATTGTCCATTGTCCATTTACAGAGATATTTCTCCCACCCAGCATGGGTATGTGTAAAAATACACCACAAAACACATTATACTACTTCTCCTGAGCACGGCAATCCCACATGTGTGACACTTTTTTGCAGCCTAGGTGCGCTAAGGGGCCCAACGTCCTATTCACAGGTCATTTTGAAGCATTTGGTTTCTAGATTACTCACGGTTTAGGGCCCCTAAAATGCCAGGGCAGTATAGGAACCCCACAAGTGACCCCATTTTAGGAAGAAGACACCCCAAGGTATTCCGTTAGGTTTATGGGGAGTTCATAGAAGATTTTATTTTTTGTCACAAGTTAGTGGAAAATGACACTTTGTGAAAAAAAAACAATAAAAATCAATTTCCGCTAACTTTTGACAAAAAATAAAATCTTCTATGAACTCATCATACACCTAACGGAATACCTTGGGAAGCCTTCTTTCTAAAATGGGGTCACTTGTGGGGTTCCTATATGGCCCTTGCAAGATTTTTTTTTTGTCAAAAGTTAGCGGAAAATTGATTTTTATTGTTTTTTTCACAAAGTGTCATTTTCCACTAACTTGTGACAAAAAATAAAATCTTCTATGAACTCACCATACTCCTAACGGAATACCTTGGGGTGTCTTCTTTCTAAAATGGGGTCATTTGTGGGGTTCCTATACTGCCCTGGCATTTTAGGGGCCCTAAACCGTGAGGAGTAGTCTGGAAATCAAATTCTGCAAAATGACCTGTGAAATCCTAAAGGTACTCATTGGACTTTGGGCCCTTTAGCGCAGTTAGGGTGCACATTTTTTAATTTTTTTTACACACAATTGTCCATTTACAGAGGTATTTCTCCCACCCAGCATGGGTATGTGTAAAAATTCACCCCAAAACACATTGTACTACTTCTCCCGAGTACGGTGATACCACATGTGTGGCACTTTTTTGCACTCTAACTGCACTAAAGGGCCCAAAGTCCAATGAGCACCTTTAGGCTTTCACAGGTCATTTTGCGGAATTTGATTTCCAGTCTACTCCTCACGGTTTAGGGCCCCTGAAATGCCAGGGCAGTATAGGAACCCCACAAATGACCCCATTTTAGAAAGAAGACACCCCAAGGTATTCCGTTAGGAGTATGGTGAGTTCATAGAAGATTTTATTTTTTGTCACAAGTTAGTGGAAAATGACACTTTGTGAAAAAAACAATAAAAATCAATTTTCCGCTAACTTTTGACAAAAAAAAAAAATCTTCTATGAACTCACCATACTCCTAACGGAATACCTTGGGGTGTCTTCTTTCTAAAATGGGGTCATTTGTGGGGTTCCTATACTGCCCTGGCATTTTAGGGGCCCTAAGCCGTGAGGAGGAGTCTGGAAATCAAATTCCGCAAAATGACCTGTGAAATCCTAAAGGTGCTCATTGGACTTTGGGCCCTTTAGCGCAGTTAGGGTGCAAAAAAGTGCCACACATGTGGTATCGCCGTACTCGGGAGAAGTAGTACAATGTGTTTTGGGGTGTATTTTTACACATACCCATGCTGGGTGGAAGAAATAACTCTGTAAATGGACAATTGTGTGTAAAAAAATCAAAAGATTGTCATTTACAGAGGTATTTCTCCCACCCAGCATGGGTATGTGTAAAAATACACCCCAAAACACATTGTACTACTTCTCCCGAGTACGGCGATACCACATGTGTGGCACTTTTTTGCACCCTAACTGCTCTAAGGGGCCCAGAGTCCAATGAGTACCTTTAGGCTTTACAGGGGTGCTCACAATTTAGCACCCCGCCCACTTGCCAGGACAGTTAACAAACCCCACAAATGACCCCATTTTGGAAAGAATACACAACAAGGTATTCCATGAGGGTAATGGTGAGGTCATTGAAAATTTTATTTTTTGTCACAAGTAAACGGAAAATGACACTTTGTTAAAAAAAAAATAAAAAAAAAATTCTGCTAACTTGTGACAAAAACTAAAATCTTTTATGAACTCACCGTGCACCTCACATAATACTTTAGGGTGTCCTCTTTCCAAAATGGGGTCATTTGTGGAGTCTGTCCTGGCATTTTAGGGTCTCTGCAATCATTACATGTATGGCCAGTATTAGGAGTTTCTGCTATACTCCTTATATTGGGTATACAAGTAATGCACTCTGGGCTGAAAGGAAAAATGAACGGCAAACATACCTTGCTCCACATCAATGGCAGATCTTCCTCCACATCAATGGCAGTGATAACCTCAGGAGAGAGACACCCCGTGCCACCCTGCACTCAGGGTGAGCCACCAACTTATGTGACTGGGCCTCAGAACTTTAGTATACAGCATTATGCCTGTAGGATACAGCAATATGCCTGCCAATAGAGATGACTCTGTGTGGCATTAAAGCATCATCATAGGCCCAAATCACATATAAACCGGGGGTGTCCACACTCAAGGGAAATTCAAACATGCCGTCTTATATCGCCAACCCAGGACAGATCAGCAATATCAAGCATGGAAACCGATCCTTCTTCCCACTTTTATGCTTACCCGTTTGGTCTTCAAGCTTACCTCTCCTCTCCCTGCGACAATGTGCAAAAGACCACTGAGTGTGTGCCTACTCCTGTGTCTGGAGTTCCCTAGGTTCTAATAGTGTACCTGCTCGTGGTACCTCTCAAAACACGGCCCTACGCATAGGCCAGGCTGGTCAGGACAGCGGGGACAATAAAAACTGGTGTCACTCCTTCTTCCAGTCCTGCTGCAGACACGACAACGTTTTCTTCGGATGCGTTGACCTGGGGCACACGGAATCTGATAGGCGTAATGCCTACCATGCAGTCGGCTAGTTGCATCTGGGGGGGGGGGGCTGGCACCTCCTGGATACAGGATGTCCAGAATGATCTGTTCCTGAAATTGGGGGAAAGATCCAGTTCTCCCAGCCTTACTGTAGAGAACAAAGCTGTTGTAAACTGCCAATTGAATCAGATAAAAAGACACTTTCTTATACCAGCGTCTTGTTTTCCGGGTCATTAAACAGGGCGCTAACCTCTGGTCATTGAAGTCCACCCCTCCCATGTTGACATTATATTCGTGGACGACAAGGGGCTTTACAATGACCTTAGTTGCCCGTTGAATTTGGACTGTCGTGTCTGTCTGAATGGTGGACAGAAAGTAAACGTCCCTCTTGTCCCTCCATTTCACCACGAGCAGGTCTTCAGTACGCAAGGCGGCCCTCTGCCCCCGTTCAAGTCTGGTGGTAATGAGCCGTTGGGGGAAGCCCAGTGCCACAGCATCGGATTCCTTCTAACTTTAAGTGCTGAAAGAGGGCCACACTTGTGTAATAATTGTCCACAAAAAGATGGTACCCCTTCTGGAACAAGGGTGACACCAAGTCCCACACAACCTTTCCACTGCTCCCCAGGTAGTCAGGGCATCCGACCGGCTCCAATTTTGAGTTTTTTCCCTCATAGACCCTAAAACGACATGTATAGCCTGTGGCCCTTTCACAGAGCTTATACAGTTTCACCCCATACCGGGCGCGCTTGCTTGGGATGTACTGTTTGATGCCAAGGCGCCCGGTAAAGCGTAAGAGGGACTCGTCTATGCAGATGTTCTGTTCTGTTCAGGGATATAAGCATCTGCAAATGTTGAGGACAGGTGGTCTATGAGGGGCCGAATTTTGTGGAGCCGGTCATAAGCAGGGTCTCCCCTTTCATGACAGGTGTCGTCGTCGTTGAAGTGCAGGAAGCGCAGGATGGACTCAAATCGTGTCCTGGACATGGAAGCAGGGTACAAGGGAACATGATGTACTGGGTTCGTAGACCAATACGACCGCAATACATTCTGTTTCATTAGTCCCAAGTGAAGGATAAGGGCCAAAAAGATTTTAATGTCGGAAACTTGGACTGGTTTCCACCCGAAAGGCTGGGCATACATGCTCTCCGGGTGCTCGGTGATGAATTGTGTGGCTTTACGGTTGGTCTCAACCACAATTAAGTCCAAGAGAACCTGGGTGATGAACAGCTGCAAAAATTCTAAGGCCGTTCCTAGATGAGCTGTCGCCACCTGGACTCCAGACTGGGCGGTGAAAGGGGGCACTACGGGTGCGGCGGAATCAGGGGATTGCCAATCTGGTTGTGCCAGCACCTCTGGGAGTCTATGGGTACTACGGGCCCGTCTTCTTCTTGGTGGCTGCGACGGGGGTACTACTGCACTTGCCACCGTACCAGTTTCAACTTCCATGCTGACGCTCACCACTTCGCCAGGGTCTACGGAAGCACTGGCACTAAGTTCAGGAGATGCTGCGCTGCTGGTGCCTGCCTCACCAAGAAAACTATCAACAGCGCTAGCACCACCCTGCTGCCATTGAGGCGGATCCTGCGCCACCTGCGGTCTAACGACTTGGGGTCTGGTACGCCTGGCTCTAGCCGGGACCATAGCCTCGTCATCACTATCGGTCAGGGAACCACTGCTTTCTACAGGTTCAAATTCGGACCCGGAAGATTCGACGGATGATTCTTCCCAAAGGAACTCATCCGACTGGTCCATGTACCTGTATACCTCGTCATCGGAAAGCCCCCTTCTTGCCATTTTGGATTGCTGAATTTATGGGGTTTTCCTCCGAGACTACCCAGAAAAAAAGAGCACCTACCTAGCAAAAAGGGAGTATTTGAGAGGTATTGGGGTTGGTGGGAAGTGGGGTCTCAGAGGCAATCAAACAATCACGGGACAATCAAATACAATTACAGCACAATCGACTCCAATCACAGCACAATCAAATCTGATGCACTCGGAAGGTGATGGGGGGAGGGTGGGATTGGGTGTGGCGGGAAGTGGGGTCTCAGGCAATCAAACAATCACGGGGCAATCGAAGCCGATCACGGGACAATCAAATACAATTACAGCACAATCGACTCCAATCACAGCACAATCAAATCTGATGCACTCGGAAGGTGATGGGGGGAGGGTGGGATTGGGTGTGGCAGGAAGTGGGGTCTCAGGCAATCAAACAATCACGGGGCCATCGAAGCCGATCACGGGACAATCAAATACAATTACAGCACAATCGAATCCAATCACAGCCCAATCAAATCTGATGCACTCGGAAGGTGATGGGGGGAGGGTGGGATTGGGTGTGGCGGGAAGTGGGGTCTCAGGCAATCAAACAATCACGGGGCAATCGAAGCCGATCACGGGACAATCAAATACAAATACAGCACAATCGACTCCAATCACAGCACAAGCAAATCTGATGCACACGGAAGGTGGTGGTTGGAGGTGGTGGGGGGGGGGAGGGGGGGGGTTGGGTGTGGTGGGGGGGGGAGGGTGGGGTTGGGTGTGGTGGGAAGTGGGGTCTCAGGCAATCAAACAATCACGGGACAATCGAAGCAGATCACGGGACAATCAAATACAATCGCATACAAGCGCAGCACAATCGAATACAAGCGCAGCACAGTCAAATACAATGCACTTGGACGGTGATTAGGGGGGGGTCTGAGGGCGATTTGAGGGGGTGGGGGGTTGATCAGGAGCCCGCACGGGGCAGACTGAGTCCTGATCTGATGAGAGGCAGACACAGGGGGTTACTGATCAAAGATCAGTTAGTGATCGCTGGGGAGGACAGATGTAAACAAAGAGCAGGGGATGTAATCAGGCGGGGGGTATGAGGGCAATCGAGGGCCTGGGCAGGTGATCGGTTACCCCCGCGGGGCAGTTAGGGTCTGCTCTGATGGGTGGGGGTGCTGAGGGGTGATGGACAGGTGATAGACAGGTGATCAGAGGGGGATCAGGGGGTAAGGTAGCTGTATACAGATGTATACAGTATACAGGGGGGTAGTCTGGGATGGGGTCTGGGGGTGATCTAAAGGTAGGGGGGGGATCAGGGGTGACTAGGAGGCAGTTAGGGACCTAAACTAAGGGGCAGCGTCGCTAGTTAGTGGCAGGTGAGGGGGGTGGGCTTTTTGCAGGGGTGCAAGGGTGCTGGCAGGGGTCTGCTGGGGTGATCAGGGGGGGTATGAGGCCTGGGGTGGGTGATCAGGGGGCTGTAAGGCAAAAAAAAGGCTGTGTGCTGGTACTTACAAAGTGCTTCCTCCTCGCTAGTGGTCTCTGCAACAATGAGACCACGAGGCGAGGAGGAAGCACGTATAAGGCACTTTGTTTACTTAACAAAGTGCCTTATACTACCTGATTGGCTACTTTGTTGGATTCCTCCGCTCGCCGGCTCTGCTAAGTGGCCGGCGAGCAGAGGCAAAATGCCGGGCTTCCGACTCCCGGCGGAGGATCGCGTCACTGATGACGCGATCGCTCCGCCCATGCCCCTACAAGGACCGCCGCCATTTGTCAATACGGTGGTCCTTGCGGGGTGCACTTCCCGGCCGCCATTTGCCTATACGGCGGTCGGGAAGTAGTTAAAAATAGAACAAATTATGCTGGCCACAAAAGTGATGGAAAACCTGTTTTAAGGGGTCTAACACCTGGAGGGGGGCATGGCGGAGTGGGATACATGCCGCCCACCCGCCCGCATACATTACCTGATCCGGCCGGCGCGAGTCCCCCGGTCTCCGCTATCTTCTTCTCCGCGCTCGGCTCCAGCTTCACTGAACTTCCTGTCCGGGGAAGTTTAAACAGTAGAAGGCGCTCTACTGTTTAAACTTCCTGCCGGGACAGGAAAAAGTGAAGCCTGCCGGACTCTGAGCCCAGCAGAGAAGCAGCAGTAGTGACTGGACATGCGCCGGCGGAACAGGTAATGTATTGCCACTGTATTGCGTCTGTCGTCGGGCATTCGAACGCCGATACCGACGCACTCCCGACCCGCCGGCGATTGAGCGAAATCTTCCGCACGGACGGGAACGATCGATTTTGGTCGGAAATCGATTGTTTCGTCAATGTTTGCGCAACGATTTCACAGCAGATTTGATCACAGTGATCGAATCTGCTGTATATCGGCGGGAAAATCGTTGGGTGTATGGGCCCCTTAAGGCATGTACACACTGGCTGCGCTGTGATCTAAATTTTTATTTAATCGCAAAGCCTTCATGAAAATAAAAAAATTGCATTGCACCACTGTGTACAGTGCCTCATGATCTGCTTTATTTTCATCAATGCTTTGCGTTTAAAAATCTCATGCGATTCCAAAATCACAACGCAGCCAGTGTGTACAGGCCCTAAGGCATTTTTCTCCAGACTTAATTAGCCCAGTTTATCTTGCCTTTACTGGTAAGTAAGACCATCCAGCCCTTTGATCACATTTTTGGCTAGTCTCTGCACTTGCTCCAGATCTACAATGTCCCTACTGTAATACGGTGCCCAGGACTGTATTCCATATTCCACCTGCAGCCTTTCAAGAGGGCTTTATTATTCTAATATCCCACATTTTTATTTCCCTATTAATGCATCCCAAAATATTTGCTTTAGTTTCTGCTGCTTGACATTGAATACAATTATTTAACACGTCCACCAGTACTCCTAAAGTCCCATTCCAAATTTGATTTTGCCATCTGTATCCTTATTTTTATGGATGGCAATGCTTAGGAAAACTCCTGGAGAAGCATGTGATCAGTTTGATTAGCTGATAGTTGTAAGGCTCTGATTTACTGGTCGTGATTTTGCGTTAAACCAGGAAGTCATCACAGCACATCAAAACTTTACAAATCAGCTGACCAAACTGACCGCATGCTTCTCCGTGAGTTCTGCTAAGGATTGCCATCCCTACTTATTTTGTATAGTGTTAGAACATTGGTATGACCAAGAAGCATGGCTTTACATTTTTCAACATTGAATTTCATCTGCCAATTAGTTGCCCATATAGCCTTCGTATTCCGATCCATATAGAATATGTCACTATCTTGCAGGTGTGTAGGGTTATCAAAGAGCACCCTGGAAGGAAAAAGCACAGAAACAGGAGCCCAAATGGTGCAGTGTGTCACAACAGTGTTCAAGTGTGAAAATGTAATTAGTTGTACTCTAAAGTGGTTGGTTGCCCATCTGCAACCTTCCTTTGTGAAAGGTGGAGATGCACAAACCCGACTCCACTCGGGTGTCCAGAAAGGGTCACTCTATTGATGAAGAAGATGAAGAAAAAAAACACTAGATGTTTATGGGGTTGTTGAAAACTCTCTTGACCAAATAGAACACACCGCCAACAGGAGAGTGGGTAACACAAAGGGGAATAGAGGCGCCCAAGGTATAAAACTGCGTTAAAAACAGCTAAAAGGAAAAGGGCGAGGTGGCTTACCTCAATTAAGACAAATTCATATACTAAACAACAAACTTTAATTTTGTGCAGTAAATAGATCTAGACAGCATTAATAGTATTGAAAACTAATTAGCAATCCTATACTAGTATTAAAAACATATAATTGCACAATAATATTGTATGGTTCTATCCAGGACATATACAATTCCCATCCAAGACCCTACTGCAGTGGGTAAAAATAAAATCTAAATATAAAAATATATAAAAAATGTATCCTTGCTGTAGAATACTGCAAAATACTGTATATGCGCACAGGATACAGTCCTCACCGTGAGAGACTGGCAGTTCCTCAATGTGTTAGTATTGATGATGCAGCTGTTGTAGTGTTAATGACTGGTAGCCTATAACGAAGTCTATCATGAGAGAGTGGCAGCTCCCACTTGTGCTGACAGTATAGCCGTCAGGTTACTGACCAGTGTTGTTAATAATTATGTAGAACAGAAGTCTCATAAGGAGGTTAGTGTTCCCAACGTGGCAATGTTACACAGTGTATAGTACTCAATGACACTTTCCAAGTCTCCCATATGAAGAGATTACCAGTCCATTTAGTGATGGTGCAATAGGTTTTACTCAGTGCCTTTTTAAGGATCGTCCGAATATGTGTGGAGCCGCTCAAGCCTATCTGCCCCGGATGGCGGCTAGATAGACTGGGCATCCTGCTGTAACACTGCAGCGACGCCGGGCAGGCTTGCCCGGCTCCGTGATCAGGATGCAGAGGATGAGTTATCTTTAACGACCTCAAAGAGCTGCTGGGGGTGATCAAGCAACCTCCGTCCTAAATATTTAAATGACATCACTCTGACCAGAGCCAATTACTGACGCGTTTCGGGAGGACCTCTTCCCTTTCTCAAAGCATCCTGATGTGCGCAATTACAAACAAAACAAACAAACACAGAACACTTATATCGCGCTTTTCTCCTGGCGGACTCAAAGCGCCAGAGCTGCAGCCACTAGGACGTGCTCTATAGGCAGTAGCAGTGTTAGGGAGACTTGCCTAAGGTCTCCTACTGAATAGGTGCTGGCTTACTGAACAGGCAGAGCCGAGATTCGAACCCTGGTCTCCTGTGTCAGAGGCAGAATCCTTAACCAATTATGTTTTTATAACTATTATAGGATTGCTAATTAAATAGTTTTCAATACTATTAGCGCTGTCTAGATACTTTGGGAAACCCTCAATCTAGATTCAGCAGCTGATCCTCCATTGGGAAACTCTGTCCATTTGGTGGAAACTTTAATTTGCACTGGCAACAAGTTTCATGGGTCTGTGCCCACTTCTTCAGGCTGAATAAAGTGCCTAAAAACATTAAATACAAGGCCAGAATCAGAAATCAGAAAAACTTTATTTCGCCAAGCATGACTGGGTCATGCCCGGAATTGTTTTTGGCACAATACATCTGGATTAGAGAGAGACATAGATAGAGACATAGATAGATAGCAGCGAGCCATAGAGGCATCGGTTAGCGTGAGTTAGCATTTCATTTCATTGCAATACCACTGCACATTGCATTGCTCTATGCGATTGTATTTCACTACACGTAGTATTGCATTTCCCTATACATCCATAAAGCATCACAGTCCCTAGTGTGACACCGCGATGGTTAGTCTGGTGGGTTGGTTGGTGTGGTTGAAAGTTCCGCCATGGTACAGACCGCCCCGCAGCTCGTCCGGGTTTGCATTGATGGTAGTATGTGGAGGGAGTTCAGGAGGTTGACCGCCGAGGGGAAGAACGAGTTCCTGTGTCTCGTGGTCTTTGTGGAGATGGCCCGAAGCCTCCGGCCCAGTGGCAGCAGGCTGAAGTAGCGGTGGCCTGGGTGAGAAGGATCATTGGCAATCCTCAGAGCCCTGGACTTGAGTCTGTTGTTGTGTAGCAGGGCAAGAGAGGGGAGGGGGCACCCAACGATCCTCTCCGCTGACCTAATGACCCTCTGAAGTTTGTCCTTGTCATTTGCAGTGGCCCCAGCATACCAGACCAAGATGGAGGAGCAGAGGATTGACTCAATGGTGGCGGTGTAGAAGCTGGTTAGGATTTTTTGAGTCATGCCAAACTTTCTCAGCTGGCGGAGGAAGAAAAGTCTTTGCTGGGCTTTCCGTTGGGAGGCAGTGATGTTGGGCTTCCAGCTGAGATCACTGGAAATTATAGTACCCAGAAGCTGGGCACATGGCACCCTGGCTACCTCGGTGCCGTCAATATAAATGGGGGGCGGAGGGGGGGGGGGGCGCTCAGTGTTTGAGCACTACAAACATATTCAATATACTAATATATACAACAGATAAATTTCAAATATATATTCAATCTGTTTGTTCAATTATTTTGTTTCTTAACAACTTCCTTTATACTATATTTTATTTGTTGTATATATTTGTATATTGAATAGGTTTGCAGTGCTTAAGCACTGAGCGACTTGTATTTAATGCTTTTAGGCACTGTATTCGTCCTGAGGAAGTGGGCATATGAACCAATCCAAATATCCAAGTGCAATCCAAGTTTTAATAAACAAATTTGTTTTCATTGAGGTAAGCCACCTCACCCTTTGCATTTTAGCTGTTTTTAACTCAGTTTATAACACCTTGGGCGCCTCTTTTCCCCTTTGTCACTATCTTCCTGTATGTTACCTCTTCACAACTTTGTATCCTCTGCAAAAATAGTAGCATTATTTTCTATTTAATCTACTAGTCATACATTGAAGAATACTGAACCCGGTACTGACCCCTGTGGGGCCACACTGATAAGTCATCCACTTTGAATATGTTCACCTGACCACAACTCTTTGCTTTCTGTTCATTAGCCAGTTTCTTATACATGTACACAGATTCTTCCCCAGTCCTTGCATTCTCAACATCTGCTGTTGTGGGGAACAGTATTGAAGGCTGAGTACATACCTACAGCATTGCCAATATCCACATTCACCACCTCAAAAGCTGACCATGTTAGTCAATAAATCCATGTTGATGCTGAGAAATGAGGTCCTCTGCTATGAAGTATTTTATAGCCTCACTTAGGAAACCCTCAAATAGTTTGCACTCAACTGATCTTAAAAGAATACTATAGGGGATCGGGGGAAAATGAAAACCACCACGCCTGCCTTGCCGTGTCCTTGCTCCCGCTGATGTCACCAGAAGCGTACTGCACAGGCCCAGTATGGTCTGTGCCTGCGCAGTACGCTCCTGGTGACATCAGCGGGAGCGAGGACACGGCAACGCAGGCGCAGTGGTTTTCCAACTTTAAAGTCTGAAAAGCATCGGTGAGTGGCTGCGTGGGCACAGGATGTCTGCGGGGGACTATTAGAAGCCCAGGGTAAGTTCAACTCCTTTTCCCCCGACCCCTACAGTATTTCTTTAAGCTTGCAGGTCTATAATTTCCCAGTTCTGATATATATATATATATATATATATATATATATATATATATATATATAATATTTTTTATTTTTTTTTGCACTTTTTAAAAAATGGGAAGATGTGGGCTGTATGCCATTCCATTGGAACTATCCCACTTGAGCGTCCCATAAAATAAGGGAAATAAGTTCAGTTATTAAGGACTGACGCCATTTAGGCTCTGTGTCTTATCAATTTTGATTTTTAGTCTTGCCTTCTCTTCTTCATGTGTTAAGTATTTAATATTTAAATCTGAAGACTTGGGACCAGTGCTGGTCGTAATGGAAAAAGCTACGCTTACGGATCATTACGCGTAATTTTACGCTATTACGCATTACGAAATTACGCTTACGGCATAGACAATCAATTTCGGTACATGTCTGTAATTACGCATTGCCCTTACGCAATTACGCGTAAGAATACCGTAATTCAGGTTGTTACGTTATAGGCTTACGCGTAAATTCCTATTAGCAATTAATGCGCAAGGTCATGCTGCCAAGCGGAAAAGTTGACGCATGGATCAATGTTAGGTAGCCGCCGACTTTAAGGGTTAATAGCAAAGCCCCCTTAAGTGCTAAGAGCCTCAAATTTGGAAAATATATTAAGGAGATCAGAAGGAATAAGAGGAAAAACATTTTTTTTCAAAAAGACCTTATAGTTTTTGAGAAAATCGATGTTAAAGTTTCAAAGGAAAAATATATACATTTAAAAACCCGCCGACTTTAACGGTTAATAGCAAAGCCTGCTTAAAATTTAGAAACACCAAATTCACAGGGTATATTAAGGGGATCAGTGGGAATAAGAGGAAACATTTTTTTTTTCAAAAAGACCTTATAGTTTTTGAGAAAATCGATTTTTAAGTTTCAAGGGCAAAAATGTCTTTTAAATGCGGAAAATGTCAGTTTTTTTTGCACAGGTAACAATAGTGTTTTATTTTCATAGATTCCCCCAAGTGGAAAGAGTTTTACTTACTTCGTTCTGAGTGTGGGAAATATTGAAAAAAAAACGACGTGGGGTCCCCCCTCCCAGACCTCTTTAACCCCTTGTCCCCCATGCAGACTGGGATAGCCAGAATGCGGAGCACCGGCCGCGTGGGGCTCCGCACCCTGACTATACCAGCCCGCATGGTCCATGGATTGGGGGGTCTCGGAAGGGGAGGGGCAGCCAAGCTTTCCCCTCCCCCTCCGAGCCCTTGTCCAATCCAAGGACAAGGGGCTCTTCTCCACCTCCGATGGGCGGTGGAGGTGGAGGCCGCGATTTCCTGGGGGCGGGGTTCATGGTGGCATCTGGGAGTCCCCTTTAAAAAGGGGTCCCCCAGATGCCCACCCCCCCTCCCAGGAGAAATGAGTATAGAGGTACTTGTACCCCTTACCCATTTCCTTTAAGAGTTAAAAGTAAATAAACACACAAACACATAGAAAAAGTATTTTAATTGAACAAAAAACATAACCACGAAAAAAGTCCTTTAATATTCTTAATTAACTATTAATACTTACCTGTCCCTTTAAAAGCCAGTTCCCACGCAATATCCTCGGAAATATACTTATCAGTTACAATGTAACAAAGTTATTACAATGTAATAACTTTGTTACTTTGTAACACCACCGCACCCGACGTCACTCGCCACTCACCCGCCGGCCGCCGCATACACGCTAAGTCCCCGCCGGCTCCCGCCGTCCACTCCGCCCACACCTGTCACCCATATACATGCTGGCACCCAGCGGTGCCAGCATGTATATAGGTGACATGTGGGAGAGGCGGGGAGGGCAGCGGAGCCGGCGGGGACTTAGCGTCCCTTCACCCGACAGAGCTCTGAGCTATAGCTCAGAGCTCTCGAAAGCATCTTTGTATTTGGGCTCCAAGGAGCCCCATTGGTCCTTAGCAGACCAATGGGGTTCCTTCTGATTTGAAGGAACCCCATTGGTCTGCTAAGGACCAATGGGGCTCCTTGGAGCCCAAATACAAAGATGCTTTCAAGAGCTCTGAGCTATAGCTCAGAGCTCTGTCGGGTGAAGGGACGCTAAGTCCCCGCCGGCTACGCTGCCCTCCCCGCCTTTCCCACATGTCACCTATATACATGCTGGCACCCATGGGTGCCAGCATGTATATGGGTGACAGGTGTGGACGGCGGGAGCCGGCGGGGACTTAGCGTGTATGCGGCGGCCGGCGGGTGAGCGGCGAGTGACGTCGGGTGCGGTGGTGTTACAAAGTAACAAAGTTATTACATTGTAATAACTTTGTTACATTGTAACTGATTAGTATATTTCCGAGGATATTGCGTGGGAACTGGCTTTTAAAGGGACAGGTAAGTATTAATGGTTAATTAAGAATATTAAAGGACTTTTTTCGTGGTTATGTTTTTTGTTCAATTAAAATACTTTTTCTATGTGTTTGTGTGTTTATTTACTTTTAACTCTTAAAGGAAATGGGTAAGGGGTACAAGTACCTCTATACTCATTTCTCCTGGGAGGGGGGGTGGGCATCTGGGGGACCCCTTTTTAAAGGGGACTCCCAGATGCCACCATGAACCCCGCCCCCAGGAAATCGCGGCCTCCACCTCCACCGCCCATCGGAGGTGGAGAAGAGCCCCTTGTCCTTGGATTGGACAAGGGCTCGGAGGGGGAGGGGAAAGCTTGGCTGCCCCTCCCCTTCCAAGACCCCCCAATCCATGGACCATGCGGGCTGGTATAGTCAGGGTGTGGAGCCCCACGCGGCCGGTGCTCCGCATTCTGGCTATCCCAGTCTGCATGGGGGACAAGGGGTTAAAGAGGTCTGGGAGGGGGGACCCCACGTCGGTTTTTTTTCAATATTTCCCACACTCAGAACGAAGTAAGTAAAACTCTTCCCACTTGGGGGAATCTATGAAAATAAAATACTATTGTTACCTGTGCAAAAAAAACTGACATTTTCCGCATTTAAAAGACATTTTTGCCCTTGAAACTTAAAAATCGATTTTCTCAAAAACTATAAGGTCTTTTTGAAAAAAAAAATGTGTTCCTTATTCCCACTGATCCCCTTAATATACCCTGTGAATTTGGTGTTTCTAAATTTTAAGCAGGCTTTGCTATTAACCGTTAAAGTCGGCGGGTTTTTAAATGTATATATTTTTCCTTTGAAACTTTAACATCGATTTTCTCAAAAACTATAAGGTCTTTTTGAAAAAAATTTTTTTCCTCTTATTCCTTCTGATCTCCTTAATATATTCTCCAAATTTGAGGCTCTTAGCACTTAAGGGGGCTTTGCTATTAAGTCGGCGGCTTTTTTATATTATACGGGAGCGTAATATTACGCGATTACGACAGACTGTGTAATTTCAATGGGAGTTTACTGTCTTACGTGTAATTTGTTACGCGTAAAAACGTAACCCACGGTCTACGCGTAATTAATTACGCGTAATACCGTAACCTTACACCTAACGCTTACGGTGCATTTGTAGTGAATTACGATGCAAAATTACGCTAATGCGTAATTTCGGCCCAGCACTGCTTGGGACCCTTCCACATCTGTAATATGCAACAAAGCTAACTCCCTTGTGAAGACAGAAGCAAAGAAAGCATTCAATAGCTCTGCCCTACTTGGGTCAACCCCCACCTCATATTTTAGGAGCCCTATACAGTCCACCCTTATTTTTTTCTTATTTTTTTTTCTTCATTTCATCTACTTCTTAGGATTTGATTTGATAGCCTTAGTGATTTGAATTTTTTTTTAGCTGCAATCATTGCCAGCCTGATTTATTATTTTTTTATTATTATTATTGGATTCCTTTATAGTTGTTTTATACAGCCTTGATAAGCTGTTTAACCAGTTCACCCCTAAGGGTTTTTACCCTAACGGACCAGAGCAATTTTCACCTGTCAGTGCTCCTCCCTTTTATTCCCTAATAACTATATTACTACTTATCACAAGGAAATGATCTATACCTCGTTTTTTTCGCCGCCAATTAGGCTTTCTGTGGGTAGTACATTTTGCTACGAATTTTTTTATTCTAAATGCATTTTAATTGGAAAAATACAAAAAAAATTGGGAAAAATCGTTATTTCTCAGTTTTCAGCCATTATAGTTTTAAGATTAAACATTCTCCTGTGGATAAAAAAACACACATTGTATTTGCCCAGTTGTCCCGATTATTAAACCGTTTAAATTATGTCCCTATCACAATGTATGGCGATAATATATTATTTTGAAATATAGGTGTTATTTTTCTGTTTTTTTTTTTTGTTCTGGCCATAATTACAAGCCCCTAAGTAATAAAGTAAAATTATTTTTCCCTCATACAATATAGATTAAAAAAGCTGAGTCCCTAAGGCAACTATTTATTTATTTATAGCTGATTTTTTTTAAAGTGTTTTTTTTGGGGGGGGGGGAGGAGTGAACACTATCCCATTAGGAAGTGATCACTTTTTTTCCTTTTTACATATTAACAACTGTGACAGTTTCCTGTTTTGTGAATGGATGTGGCCGCTGTTCGCGGTCGCGTCCATTCACTCCAGGCAGTGCGATTGGGTAGAGGACCGCTCGGTCCTCTTCCCCAATCACCCAGCACGGGAACCCGACGGAAGCGGTAGCGTCGCGGACACGTGCGGAGCGGCGGCGGGAACGCGCAACGTATTAAAACGTCATGTTGCCATTAATATTATTATTATTATTTATTGTATTTATAAAGCGCCAACATATTACGCAGCGCTGGACAATAAATAGGGATACATACAATATTTAGGGGTGACATACAGCAAAATGACAATACCTGAATACAAGAAAACCAGATCACACAGCACAGTATGAGTACAAGGTAATGCTTAGTCAGTCACTGGATGGAGCATGGAGATTAGGCAAGTTAGGTTTACTCAGATGCCTAGCATGGGTTCACAGTAATGGAGGTGCATGATCAGGTAGGACACAAAAGGAGGAGGACCCTGCCCAAAGGCTTACAATCTAAAGGAAATAGGAATTAATAGGGGAAAGCATGCCGTTTTAATACGTATGTTTGCCATTAAATGGTTAAAGGCCATAAAACATTCCACTTTCAGCTTAATTTTATCTCTAACCATTTGATTCATCCATAGAGGCATTTTTTATTCCTAGAAGTTTTTTTCCATATGGGATTTATTTACTACAATATTCACTGAGAATATTTTAAAAAGTTTGCAATTTCCTTTCAGTGTCCTTCCCCTGTAGTATACTATCCCAGTCCACCCAACTTAGTATATATCCCTGAGTTGATTCAACTTTTGCTTTTCTAAAATTCATAGTTTGTTTTCAGCTGCTCCATGACCTGTTGATCACCTGATGTAATCACTATTCTCTAAATGTTGTTGAACCAGCACATTTGATACATTATCTTGTCTATTTGAAATTAACAAATCAAGTAGCGCATTCCCTCTAACTGGCATCTGTGGGAACTCGTTATGTCCATGGCCGGATTTCTGGCAAGGCCACATAGGCCATGGCCTAGGGCACCAGATAAACAAGGGGCGGCCTGCAGACAGTGGGCATTATTTGCAAGTGTCCAAACAAATGAAAGTGGTCAGGATAACTGCACTATTAGTACCAGCTGGCATCTGCCTGTGCTGTGTTACAGGCAGCTGCAGTCCGTTAACCAAATGTTTGTGAGCAGTGTGTGACTAGCAAAAAGCCAGACCTTGTCCAATGACATAGCAGCAGCTGCAGGCAGTTACAGAAGACTGGTTCTCACGTACTTGGTGTGGGGGATGAAAGGACCTGGGGCAGCACCAGCAAAAAGTACAGAATACAGAAGGCAGCGTCTCACAGTACCCATTTCTTAATTATTGATTGGCCAGCGCTGTTACCCTGGAGACAGCAGTGGGTGCAGAACTCACTTTTACATGCTGCTGACCCCACCCAATGTCCAATTGTGAGCCACTTTTGACTATGTGTCTGTGGTGGAAGGCTCCCAGCACGCCCATCACCTGTAGATCGCTTGATTGACCAGTTCCTCCGTGTGACGTGATTGATTCACTTCACGTTGCAATGGAGACCTCGGCACTAGCCGCAATAGTGGATACCATCGGCCCAAAAAGTTTGGGTGTGTGTGGAGAGAGGCGGTTTCGGTTGGGGCGGCTGGTAATAGTCGGCCTTGGGCGGTAAGAAGTACAAATCCGGCCCTGGTTATGTCCTACATCACATTCCACATCACTCCAGTGGCAGTGGCTGTAATGGTTAAAGCAGACCCATACCAAACATTTTTTTAATTCAAAATATTTAGTTGCACCACTCTGACACATACAAAGATAAATAAACACTCCTTCCACTATGAGCATTTCAGTGCATGCTTTTCACCCTACTCTTATCATAACTAGGGTTATACAGGTGGCAGCCATTAGCAATTCCTCCTTTGCCAGACACCACCTACTCTACCAGTTTGCCGGATTCTGTCCCGCCAATGAAAGGAAGAGAGGGGTTCCTCCAATAAATGTAAAGTATTTTATATTTGTCATCATGCAGCTGAAAACAAGCTGCTGCTTATTATTATGATTTAGAAAATAGATTTTGTTTCTGAAATCTTGTATTTTTAATTTGGGTCCACTTTAAGGGCTCTGCCTCTGACACAGGAGACCTGGGTTCAGATTTCGGCTGTTCCTGTTCAGTATGCCAGCACCAGTTCAGCAAGGAGTCCTTGATCTAGAGTCCTTAAAGGGGCACTACAGTGAAAAACTGTAAATATAAAATATGTGCAAACATATACAAATAAGAAGTACATTTTTTCCAGAGTAAAATGAGCCATAAATTACTTTTCTCCTATGTTGCTGTTACTTACAGTAGGTAGTAGAAATCTGACAGAAGTGACAGGTTTTGGACTAGTCCATCTATTTATAGGGGATTCTCAGGTATATATTTATTTTCAAAAGCACTTAGTAAATAGCAGTTGCTCTGTCCCAACTGCCAAAAAACTGTATAAGGGAGCAGGGAAGCTGGTCAGCATCATTTAAATCCTTTTTAGGGAATATCTTTATAAAGAATAAAAGCCTTGCTGAGAATCCCCTATGAAGAGATGGACTAGTCCAAAACCTGTCACTTCGGTCAGATTTCTACTGCCTACTGTAAGTGACAGCATTATAGGAGAAAAGTAAGTTATGGCTCATTTTACTCTGAAAAAAATATACTTCTTATTTGTATATGTTTGCACATGTTTTAAATTTTACAGTTTTTCTCTGTAGTGCCCCTTTAACACTGTTACTGCCTACTGAGCGCGCCCTAGTGGCTGCAGCTCAAGCAATTTGATTCTGCCAGGGCAAAAGTGCAATATAAATGTTGTTTCTCGTCTTATCCAATGCTTCGTCCTTCAAGCTTTGTATTCCAGGCCAGGGGGTGCGACATCAATTCAAAGTCAGATGCTCATTCTTACTAGAAATCTGTGACTTTTACTAGAATGAGTAGCTTTAATATCCCAATTGATGTCTGGATAGTTGAAGTCACCCATAACTATGACCACACTTTTACGTGCAACTTTTCCAGTATGCATTATACTGCAGAAATGCAACTACTACAGCAGAGGTCCCCAACCCCCGGTCTGCGGCCCACTGCCGATGCATGGGCTGTTTTTGTGCCAGTCTGCGTGGCACAAAACAATTTTTTTTCCAGCAGGACAGCATGCAGCAGAGTGTCAGTAGGTGGTGCTGTTCTCTCATTACAACATCAGTTGTGCTCCCTCTGAACAGCTTATTGCTGAAAACTCTGCTGCATGCTGCTCTACTGAAAGAAAATTGAAGATGCCAGACCTGCAGTGGTAAGGCTAACTGGGGGCACATCTAGCTACCTAAGCTGGGAGGGGGGGGGGGGGGGGGCTACAGAACACTGAGGGCACATCTAGCTACCTAACCTGGTAAGGGGGCTACAGAACACTGGGGGCACATCGAGTTATCTAACCTGGGAGGGGAGCTACAGAACATTGGGGGGCACATCTAGCTACCTAAGCTGGGAGAGGGGGGGTACAGAACACTGAGGGGACATCTAGCTACCTAACCTGGGAGGGGTTATACAGAAGACTGGGGGGCACATCTAGCTGCCTAACCTGGGAGGGGGTATACAGAACACTGAGGGCACATCTAGCTACCTAACCTGGGAGGGGGTATACAGAACACTGGGGGCACATCTAGCTACCTCACCTGGTAGGGGGGCTACAGAACACTGAGGGCACATCTAGCTACCTAACCTGCGAGGGGGTATACAGAACACTGAGGGCACATCTAGCTACCTAACCTGGGAGGGGGTATACAGAACACTGGGGGCACATCTAGCTACCTCACCTGGTAGGGGGGCTACAGAACACTGGGGGCACATCTAGCTACCTAACCTGGTAGGGGGGCTACAGAACACTGAGGGCACATCGAGTTATCTAACCTGGGAGGGGGCTACAGAACACTGGGGGGGGGGCACATCTAGCTGCCTAAACTGGGAGGGGGTATACAGAACACTGAGGGCACATCTAGCTACCTAACCTGGGACAGGGTATACAGAACACTGGGGGCATATCTAGCTACCTCACCTGGTAGGGGGGCTACAGAACACTGAGGGCACATCTAGCTACCTAACCTGTTAGGGGGGCTACAGAACACTGAGGGCACATCGAGTTATCTAACCTGGGAGGGGGGCTACAGAACACTGGGGGGCACATCTAGCTGCCTAAACTGGGAGGGGGTATACAGAACACTGGGGACATGTCAAGCTAGCTAAACTGGGGAGGGGGCTACATAACACTGAGGGTACATTTAGCTATCTATACTGGGGGGCTATCTAAACTGGGGAGGGGGCTACCTAATACAGGGGGAACATCGAAGCCTGTGTGTTTTTTGTTTTGATCTTCCATATTCCCTGTCCAATTTATTGAATTTGCATGGCGAATATCAATAAATGTTTTACTTTCTTACTTTGCATTGTATTCCCTCTTTAAATAAATTCTAGCACCAGTAAAAGTTCCGTGCCCATGAATTGCATTGACAATCGATCCTAGATCATAAATGACGGATTGCTATTTTGTCAGTTTCCCCACAAAAAAGCACTTCTGTTTTATGGTTAGAGTAGATAATGAAAGAGAACAGATACAGCAATGCCTCCAGACCTGTCAACCGAAATAAGTCATTTAACCACTTGAGGACTGCAGTGATTAACCCCGCTAAAGACCAGGCACATTATTGTGAAAATGGCCACTTCAGCTTTAAGACCAAGCTGCAGGGCCGCACAACACAGCACACGAGTGATTTCCCCCCCCCCCTTTCCCCCCAACAGGGCTCTCTGTCGGTGGGGTCTGATTGCCCCCCTCCCCCCGGATGTTTGTTTATTTATTGTTTGTTAAATGTTTATTTTTTAAATACATTTTGCTGTTATATATATCTCTTTATATTACCCCCTCCCTAGCTTTCCCCGCTGGCCAATCCCCGTGATCGGCTGTCATAGGCTTCAGCCTATGACAGCCGATCACCGCCGATAGTCAGGAGGGGACAGATGTGTCACACGGCTGTCCCCAGTACAGCGCTGCTGCTGATCGCAGCGCTGTACAAGTAAATAGACGGCGATCGCGCCGTCTAACAGTCTCCCGAGCGGCTGTTGCCGCTCAGAGGCTGAAGAGGGGGCGGAGCTCCGCCCTCCGAGCATGAGATGTGCGCGCGATCTCATGCAAATTAGAGCCCCAGGACTTGACGCCAATTGGCGTTAGGTGGTCCTGGGGCTGCTGCCCCGACCACGCCCATTGGCGTGGGGCGGTCAGCAAGTAGTTAATTTGACAATTCACTTTATATGCCTAGTTTTATATGTACTTAAACAGATGTATGAACTCCAGTAGATGGACCTGCTACACAAAGGGGTCCAGTGAAATGATGAACCCAGTTTATTTCTAGAATACCCCCCTCTCCAAAATTATTTAATCCAGTATATGTGGCTTAACCACTTGAGGACCCACCCTTTACCCCCCCCTTAACCACTTGCCGACCGCACGCTTATACCGTGCGTCGGCAAAGTGGCAGCTGCAGGACCAGCGACGCAGTACTGCGTCGCCAGCTGCAGGCTGATTAATCAGGAAGCAGCCGCTCGTGCGAGCGGCTGCTTCCTGTCAATTCACGGCGGGGGGCTCCGTGAATAGCCTGCGGGCCGCCGATGGCGGCTCGCAGGCTAAATGTAAACACAAGCGGAAATAATCCGCTTTGTTTACATTTGTACGGCGCTGCTGCGCAGCAGCGCCGTAAGGCAGATCGGCGATCCCCGGCCAATCAGCGGCCGGGGATCGCCGCCATGTGACAGGGGACGTCCTGTCACTGGCTGCACAGGACGGATAGCGTCCTGTGCAGCCCAGATCTCCCGGGGGAGCAGGTAGGAGAGGGAGGGGGGAGAATGTCGCCACGGAGGGGGGCTTTGAGGTGCCCCCCCCGCAACATGCCTGCAGGTAGGAGCGATCATCCCCATAGGGGGAAAAAAATGGGGGCGATCTGATCGCTCTGTGTGGCCGCGGATCTGTGCTGGGGGCTGCAGAGCCCACCCAGCACAGATCCAAACAAACAGCGCTGGTCCTTAAGGGGGGGTAAAGGGTGGGTCCTCAAGTGGTTAAGGACCAGCGCCGTTTGTTGGGATCTGTGCTGGGTGGGCTCTGCAGCCCCCAGCACAGATCAGCGGGCACGCAGAGCGATCAGATCGCCCCCCCTTTTTCCCCCCTATGGGGATGATGTGCAGTGGGGGTCTGATCGCTCCTGCCTGCAGGCGTGTTGCGGGGGGGGGCACCTCAAAGCCCCCCTCCGCGGCGAAATTCCCCCCCTCCCTCTCCTACCTGTCATGCCCAGTGATCCGGGCTGCGCAGGACGCTATCCGTCCTGTGCAGCCAGTGACAGGACGTCCCCTGTCACATGGCGGCGATCCCCGGCCGCTGATTGGCCGGGGATCGCCGATCTGCCTTACGGTGCTGCTGCGCAGCAGCGCCGTACAATGTAAACAAAGCGGATTATTTCCGCTTGTGTTTACATTTAGCCTGCGAGCCCCCCGCCGTGAATTGACAGGAAGCAGCCGCTCGCGCGAGCGGCTGCTTCCTGATTAATTAGCCTGCAGCCGGCGACGCAGAACTGCGTCGCTGGTCCTGCAGCTGCCACTTTGTCAACACACGGTCTAAGCGTGCGGTCGGCAAGTGGTTAATAAAGGCCACTGCAATTTCAATATAAGAATTGCACACATTGAAATGTATTTTTAAAGGATACCAGATGTGAAATGTACAGAAACGGGGAACAGGCATATACTCTTACCAGTCCTGATGCTTGTTGCTCCCCCTGTTCTCCATTCTACCCCCGCAGTATGCCTAAAAGACACCCTCTTCTGGGTCGCCGGAGTTGGGCTTTACTGCGCTGGCCGCAATGGCCACACTGAATGTTGCATAGCCTTGTTTTGTAATGCGCAGCAACACCCCACTTTGAAGCTAGCCTTGGCAATAAATACTACAGTAATATAAATCTAACATACCTACATGGTCTTTCAACATACTAGTTGACACATTAGAAGCACTATAGTTTTTTTCTTTTAAACTTTGGTTCCTTTCTAACAAGGGGTAACATTTGTTTTCTTTGAGGGTTCTCCCCAGTAGTGATGTAGAGCGATAAGGAAAATCTTTATGCGTAACCAGGATAAAAACTAAATCTGCACAGCTACATTTCAAACGAGTTGTGTCACCATTATTATCCAGTCAGCAGAAAACATGCTGTATAATCTTTCACCATCAGAGCAAGCAGTCATAAAGAAATTGTGTAACAACCACACGATTTTCATGAAGCCACCTGCAACATAACTGACAGCACCCATTCCAAAAAAATTAGAGAATGATCACAAACAGGAATTTTGTTAAACATCCACCATTCAGTTTTGAATGCAGACAATTGGGTAAGGTGCCAAAGCATCCACCATTTGTCAGCTTTTACATGCTGCCACGAGAGCCAGGTAAACCAATTTATAATCGGTATGAATCTCCTAACAGAGCACGAGCCATAGAAAGTGTCTTGAAGCCACTTAAACACACTTTTACTTTCCAGCAAAACGCAACAGATTTTTTAACCACTTGAGGACCCCCCCTTTACCCCCCCTTAAGGACCAGCATTGAAATATGTGATCTGTGCTGGGTGGGCTCTACAGCCCCCAGCACAGATCAGGGTGCAGGCAGAGAGATCAGATCACCCCCCTTTTTTCCCCACTAGGGGGATGATGTGCTGGGGGGGGTCCGATCTCTCCTGCCTGCGTGTGGCTGGCGGGGGGGGCACCTCAAAGCCCCCCTCCGCGGCGACATTCACCCCCCTCCCTCTCCTACCTGTCCCCCCGGTGATCGGGGCTGCACAGGACGCTATCCGTCCTGTGCATCCTGTGACAGGACGTCCCCTGTCACATGGCGGCGATCCCCGGCCGCTGATTGGCCGGGGATCGCCGATCTCTCTTACGGCGCTGCTGCGCAGCAGCGCCGTACAATGTAAACAAAGCGGATTATTTCCGCTTGTGTTTACATTTAGCCTGCGAGCCGCCATCGGCGGCCCGCAGGCTATTCATGGAGCCCCCCGCCGTGATTTGACAGGAAGCAGCCGCTCGCGCGAGCGGCTGCTTCCTGATAAATCAGCCTGCAGCTGGCGACGCAATACTGCGTCGCTGGTCCTGCAGCTGCCACTTTGCCGACGCACGGTATAAGCGTGCGGTCGGCAAGTGGTTAAAGAGACTCTGTAACAAAATTTTCAGCCTTATTTCTTCTATCCTATAAGTTCCTATAACTGTTCTAATGTGGTCTGTCTTACTGCAGCCTTTCCTAGTTGCACACTGGCTGTATTATCTCTGTTATATAATCTAATCTTCTTTCCTCTGACTGCTTTGTCAGGCTCAGGCACTCAGGCAGAAATCTGCTGCTCTGCTTGTAATAGGATATAAGCTATACACACCCTCTCCATGCCCCCTGCAGGCTCTGTGTGAGTCACAGACTGAGCTCCTCTCAGCCTATCACACTCTGGTTAGCAGCCATGTCTTTTGTTTGTAAACACTGCCTAAAACTGGCAATTACAAGCCAGGATTGCAGCAGGGAGTGGCAGGAACAGCACAGAGGGGCCCAGGAGTACAGATTCTCTTTAAAGAGAAACTCCAACCAAGAATTGAACTTTTTCCCAATCAGTAGCTGATACCCCATTTTACATGAGAAAGACAATGATTTTCACAAACAGACCATCAGGGGGCGCTGTGTGACTGATTTTGTGCTGAAATCCCTCCCACAAGAGGCTCTGAAGACCGCGGTACTCCTGGCAAACAGCCACAATGTAACAATGTTCAGAGACAGGAAACAGCTGTTATTAGCTGTCTAACAGCCAGAGCAGCTAGAAACAGCTAAATAACCTGCCCACAGTAACAATGTCTCCATGTAATAAATGTCAGAATGTGAATCTGGGAGAGGAAAGATTTTACAATGAGCAAACACTGACTAAATCATTTATACATAATTATGGTAAAAAATGAAGCACTTTTTTTACTACATTATTTTCACTGGAGTTCCTCTTTAAGCTCTACATCATTCAACAATTGCCGTCAAGTGCATTCTTTGTGGGGGATATCATTGTACAAAGCTTCTATATCCACTACCTTAAAGGTCAACTAAAGTGAGAGGGATACGGAGGCTGCCATATTTATTTCCTTTTAAGCAATACCAGTTGCCAGGCTATCCTCCTGATCCTCTGCCTCTAATACTTTTTGCCATAGACCCTGAACAAGCATGCAACAAATCAGGTTTTTCTGGCATTGTCAGATCGGACCAGATTAGATGCATGCTTGCTTCTGGTGTTATGCAGATGCTACTGCATCCATATAGATCAGCAGAGCTGCCAGGCAACTAGTATTGTTTAAAAGGAAATAAATATGGCAGCTTCCATATCCCTCTCACTTCAGTTGTCCTTTAACCTCCTTAGCGGTAATCTTGAGTCAAAGAACAGGGTGGTAATCCGGTGCCTGAGTGAGTTTCATGCAGGAGCTGCTGCAGAGATCTCTGAGGTATGTTTTTGTTCTTGTTTTTAGGGTCTAAAAGCTTATGAAAAAATTGAATGGCTTTTAGAATCTAGATCTGGAAATAATCATAACACCAGGGAGGTTAAGTGGGGTGGAAATTGGTTGTGAGCTGGCAAGAGGATCTATATGAAGTATTACAGATTTTGAAAGGTTAAGGGTTAGCCCAGACTAATAACCAGTCTTATTGTCTGTAGGGCACATGACAGGGAGCAACGCGGGTCCACCAGATATGGAATAGTATCGGTATACATATGCTGCTTTTCTTTGAGGTATGCTGGGTACTTAATCTATTTGTTTGCACAGTATTTCGGCATTCTACATGTGAGTGGCTCTGCTGTCCGTACATAGACACAGTCCCCTGCAGCAGTCCTGTGCCCTCGCAGCCACTCACTAATCCTCTGGTCCCCTGCTGCCAGCTAGTTTTGTTTTTGCCGACAGGCCCGTCAGGACTGGCCACGCGTAGCATTTTCTGCATTCCCGACTGTAATTAGCGTTATTGCGGGCCGCATTACGCACGCATAGATATGCGGCAACGCATATTTTTGTACGCATTGCGGCCCGCAATATCGCTAATTACAATCGGGAATGCGGAAAAAGCTACGTGTGGCCAGTCCTGACGGGCCTGTCGGCAAAAACGAAACTAGCTGGCAGCAGGGGACCAGAGGATTAGTGAGTGGCTGCGAGGGCACAGGACTGCTGCAGGGGGCTGGTAGAAACCCCTGGTGAGTAAAACTCATTTTTTTTTCTGGCTTAAGGTTCACTTTAAAGATGCATACCTTTCTGTAGCTTGTGCGCTCCTCTTTCATTTGATGAATGAATCGCCGTTCTAAACCAAATCGTTTCGTTCAATTTAAAATTTGCGGCTGCCATCTTGGCTATGTTATAACTTCCTGGTCACCCCTGTCTTCTCAGTTAGAGAAGTGCATCACTGAATGAAGCAGTAGGAGGAAGTGACCCGCATCTCCATTGCAAGAGGCTCCTCCAGAGGGGTCATAGCACGACTTTGTTGGAAGTAGTCTGTCTTAAAGGGAACCTAAACTGAGAAGGATATGGATGTTTCCTTTTAACCACTTAAGGACTGCATAAAACTCCTTAACCAGTTCGGCCTATCTGGACGAGCTTCCTCGTCCAGATAGGCACTACTGCTGCCGCCTGCTGGTGCGCGCGATCGGGCTCCCGCTGCCCGCCGCTTAATATTAATTCCCATTCACCGATCTAACTTCCCCGCAGAAATACCGACGCTTTCTCTCCAGAGAGCACGGTATTTCTGCCCCCTGGAAACTTCTCCCCAGCATTTTAGTTCCTGGATGCGAGATCGTTCGCATCCAGGACTTTTTTCACTGTGGCCATCTTGTGGCCAAATAGTAAACTGCACCCACATACATTTTTAATAAAAAAATATTATTTTACATTTAAAATTAACAGTTTCCCTCCCACACCAAAAATTACCCACATACACTTTTTTTTATTAAAAAAAAAATACAATAAAAACAAACAAACATAAATAGTTACCCAAGGGTCTGAACTTTTTAAATATGCATGTCAAGAGAATATGTTATTATATTATTTAAAATTACAGTGGTGTGAAAAACTATTTGCCCCCTTCCTGATTTCTTATTCTTTTGCATGTTTGTCACACTTAAATGTTTCTGCTCATCAAAAACCATTAACTATTAGTCAAAGATAACATAATTGAACACAAAATGCAGTTTTAAATGATGTTTTTTATTATTTAGTGAGAAAAATCCCTCAAAACCTACATGGCCCTGTGTGAAAAAGAAATTGCCCCCTGAACCTAATAACTGGTTGGGCCACCCTTAGCAGCAATAACTGCAATCAAGCATTTGCGATAACTTGCAACGAGTCTTTTACAGCGCTCTGGAGGAATTTTGGCCCACTCATCTTTGCAGAATTGTTGTAATTCACCTTTATTTGAGGGTTTTCCAGCATGAACCGCCTTTTTAAGGTCATGCCACAACATCTCAATAGGATTCAGGTCAGGGCTTTGACTAGGTCTCTCCAAAGACTTCATTTTGTTTTTCTTCAGCCATTCAGAGGTGGGTTTGCTGGTGTGTTTTGGGTCATTGTCCTGCTGCAGCACCCAAGATCGCTTCAGCTTGAGTTGACGAACAGATGGCCGGACATTCTCCTTCAGGATTTTTTGGCAGACAGTAGAATTCATGGTTCCATCTATCACAGCATGCCTTCCAGGTCCTGAAGCAGCAAAACAACCCCAGACCATCACACTACCACCACCATATTTTACTGTTGGTATGATGCTCTTTTGCTGAAATGCTGTGTTACTTCTACGCCAGATGTAACGGGACACCCACCTTCCAAAAAGTTCAACTTTTGTGTCGTCGGTCCACAAGGTATTTTCCCAAAAGTCTTGGCAATCATTGAGATGTTTTTTTAGCAAAATTGAGACGAGCCTTAATGTTCTTTTTGCTTAAAAGTGGTTTGCGCCTTGGATATCTTCCATGCAGGCCGTTTTTGCCCGGTCTCTTTCTTATGGTGGAGTCGTGAACACTGACCTTAATTGAGGCAAGTGAGGCCTGCAGTTCTTTAGATGTTGTCCTGGGGTCTTTTGTGGTCTCTCGGATGAGTTTTCTCTGCGCTCTTGGGGTAATTTTGGTCGGCCGACCACTCCTGGGAAGGTTCATCACTGTTCCATGTGTTTGCCATTTGTGGATAATGGCTCTCACTGTGGTTTGCTGGAGTCCCAAAGCTTTAGAAATGGCTTTATAACCTTTACCAGACTGATAGATTTCAATTACAGTACTTTTGTTCTCATTTGTTCCTGAATTTCTTTGGATCTTGGCATGATGTCTAGCTTTTGAGGTGCTTTTGGTCTACTTCTCTGTGTCAGATAGCTCCTATTTAAGTGATTTCTTGATTGAAACAGGTGTGGCAGTAATCAGGCCTGGGGGTGACTACAGAAATTGAACTCAGGTGTAATAAACCACCTTTAAGTTATTTTTTAACAAGGGGGGGCAATCACTTTTTCACACAGGGCCATGTAGATTTGGAGTTTTTTTTTCTCACTAAATAATAAAAACCATCATTTAAAACTGCATCTTGTGTTCAATTATGTTATCTTTGACTAATAGTTAACGGTTTTTGATGAGCAGAAACATTTAAGTGTGACAAACATGCAAAAGAATAAGAAATCAGGAAGGGGGCAAATAGTTTTTCACACCACTGTATAAGATTATAAATAGTGATGGACGCAAATTGAAGAAATGCACCTTTATTTCTAAATGAAATATCGGCACCATAAATTGTGATAGGGACATCGTTTAACCACTTCCCGACCGCCGTATTGACAATTGGCGGCCAGGAAGTGGACCCCGCAAGGACCGCCGTATTGACAAATGGCGGCGGTCCTTGTAGGGGCATGGGCGGAGCGATCGCGTCATCCGTGACGCGATCCTCCGCCGGCGCCTGTCACCGCTCACCCGCCGCAACATCCCGCCGGCCATACGGAAGCGCCGGCGGGATGTTAACCCGACGATCGCCGCATACAAAGTGTATAATACACTTTGTAATGTTTACAAAGTGTATTATACAGGCTGCCTCCTGCCCTGGTGGTCCCAGTGTCCGAGGGACCACCAGGGCAGGCTGCAGCCACCCTATGTCGCACCCAAGCACACTGATTTCTCCCCCCCCTGCCCCAGATCGCCCACAGCACCCCTCAGACCCCCCCTGCCCACCCCCCAGACCCCTGTTTGCACCCAATCACCCCCCTAATCACCCATCAATCACTCCCTGTCACTATCTGTCAACGCTATTTTTTTTTACCCCATCCCTGCCCCCTCCTGATCACCCCCCCCACCCCTCAGATTCTTCCCAGACCCCCCCACCCCCTCCCCGTGTACTGTATGCATCTATCCCCCCTGATCACCTGTCAATCACCTGTCAATCACCCATCAATCACCCCCTGTCACTGCCACCCATCAATCAGCCCCTAACCTGCCCCTTGCGGGCAATCTGATCACCCATCCACACCAATATATCGCCTGCAGATCCGACATCAGTTCACCACCCAAGCGCAGTGTTTACATCTATTCTCTCCTCTAAACACCCACTAATTACCCATCAATCACCCATCAATCACCCCCTATCACCACCTGTCACTGTTACCCATCAGATCAGACCCTAATCTGCCCCTTGCGGGCACCCAATCACCCGCCTACACGCTCAGATTGCCCTCAGACCCCCCCTTATCAATTCGCCAGGACATTATTTACATCTGTCCTTCCCTGTAATAACCCACTGATCACCTATCAATCACCCCCTGTCACTGCCACCCATCAATCACCCCCTGTCACTGCCACCCATCAATCAGCCCCTAACCTGCCCCTTGCGGGCAATCTGATCACCCACCCACACCAATAGATCGCCCACAGATCCGACATCAGATCACCTCCCAAGTGCAGTGTTTACATCTGTTCTCTCCTCCAAACACCCACTAATTACCCATCAATCACCCATCAATCACCCCCTATCACCACCTGTCACTGTTACCCATCAGATCAGACCCTAATCTGCCCCTTGCGGGCACCCAATCACCCGCCTACACGCTCAGATTGCCCTCAGACCCCCCCTTATCAATTCGCCAGGACATTATTTACATCTGTCCTTCCCTGTAATAACCCACTGATCACCCATCAATCACCCCCTGTCACTGCCACCCATCAATCACCCCCTGTCACTGCCACCCATCAATCAGCCCCTAACCTGCCCCTTGCGGGCAATCTGATCACCCACCCACACCAATAGATCGCCCGCAGATCCGACATCAGATCACCTCCCAAGTGCAGTGTTTACATCTGTTCTCTCCTCCAAACACCCACTAATTACCCATCAATCACCCCCTGTCACTGCTACCCATCAGATTAGACCCCTATCTGCCCCTAGGGCACTCAATCACCCGCTCATACCTTCAGAACGCCCCTCAGACCCCAGCCCTGATCACCTCGCCAGTGCATTGCTTGCATCTATTCCCCCCTCTAATCACACCTTGAGACACCCATCAATCACCTCCTGTCACCCCCTAGCACACCTACCCATCAGATCAGGCCCTAATTTGCCCCGTGTGTGCTCCTGATAACTCGGCCATACCCTCAGATCCCCCTTAGACCCCCTTCCGATCACCTCCCCAGTGCATTGATTGCATCTATTTTCCCCTCTAACCACCCCCTGAGACACCCATCAATCACCACCTGTCACCCCCTAGCACTCCTATCCATCAGATCAGGCCCAATACAACCTGTCATCTAAAAGGCCACCCTGCTTATGACCGGTTCCACAAAATTCGCCCCCTCATAGACCACCTGTCATCAAAATTTTCAGATGCTTATACCCCTGAACAGTCATTTTGAGACATTTTGTTTCCAGACTACTCACGGTTTTGGGCCCGTAAAATGCCAGGGCGGTATAGGAACCCCACAAACTGACCCCATTTTAGAAAAAAGACACCCAAATGTATTCTGTTAGGTGTATGACGAGTTCATAGAAGATTTTATTTTTTGTCAAAAGTTAGCGGAAATTGATTTTTTTTTTTCACAAAGTGTCATTTTTCACTAACTTGTGACAAAAAATAAAATCTTCTATGAACTCGCCATACACCTAACGGAATACCTTGGGGTGTCTTCTTTCTAAAATGGGGTCACTTGTGGGGTTCCTATACTGCCTTGGCATTTTAGGGGCCCTAAACCGTGAGGAGTAGTCTAGAAAACAAATGCCTCAAAATGACCTGTAATTAGGACGTTGGGCCCCTTAGCGCACCTAGGCTGCAAAAAAGTATCACACATGTGGTATTGCCGTACTCAGGAGAAGTAGTATAATGTGTTTTGGGGTGTATTTTTACACATACCCATGCTGGGTGGGAGAAATCTCTCTATAAGTGGACAATTGTGTGTAAAAAAAATCAAACAATTGTCATTTACAGAGATATTTCTCCCACCCAGCATGGGTATGTGTAAAAATACACCCCAAAACACATTATACTACTTCTCCTGATTACGGCGGTACCACACTAGCTAAGGGGCCCAAAGTCCAATGAGTACCTTTAGGATTTCACAGGTCATTTTGCGACATTTGGTTTCAAGACTACTCCTCACGGTTTAGGGCCCCTAAAATGCCAGGACAGTATAGGAACCCCACAAATGACTCCATTTTAGAAAGAAGACACCCCAAGGTATTCTGTTAGTAGTATTGTGAGTTCATAGAAGATTTTATTTTTTGTCACAAGTTAGCGGAAATTGATTTTTATTGGTTTTTTTCACAAAGTGTCATTTTCCGCTAACTTGTGACAAAAAATAAAATCTTCTATGAACTCACCGTACTACTAACGGAATACCTTGGGGTGTCTTCTTTCTAAAATGGGGTCATTTGTGGGGTTCCTATACTGTTCTGGCATTTTAGGGGCCCTAAACCGTGAGGAGTAGTCTTGAAACGAAATTTCTCAAAATGACCTGTGAAATCCTAAAGGTACTCATTGGACTTTGGGCCCCTTAGCGCAGTTAGGGTGCAAAAAAGTGCCACACATGTGGTATCGCCGTACTCAGGAGAAGTAGTATAATGTGTTTTGTGGTGTATTTTTACACATACCCATGCTGAGTGGGAGAAAGATCTCTGTAAATGGACAATTGTGTGTAAAAAAAATTAAAAAATTGTCATTTACAGAGATATTTCTCCCACCCAGCATCGGTATGTGTAAAAATACACCCCAAAACACATTATACTACTTCTCCTGAGTACGGCAATACCACATGTGTGGCCCTTTTTTGCAGCCTAACTGCGCTAAGGGGCCCAAAGTCCAATGAGCACCTTTAGGCTTTACAGGGGTGCTTACAAATTAACACCCCCCAAAATGCGAGGACAGTAAACACACCCCACAAATGACCCCATTTTGGAAAGTAGACACTTCAAGGTATTTAGAGAGGGGCATGGTGAGTCCGTGGCAGATTTCATTTTTTTTTGTCGCAAGTTAGAAGAAATGGAAACTTTTTTTTTTTTTTTTTTCGTCACAAAGTGTCATTTTCCGCTTACTTGTGACAAAAAAATATCTTCTATGAACTCACTATGCCTCTCAGTGAATACTTTGGGATGTCTTCTTTCCAAAATGGGGTCATTTGGGGGGTATTTATACTATCCTGGAATTCTAGCCCCTCATGAAACATGTCAGGTGGTCAGAAAAGTCATAGATGCTTGAAAATGGGAAAATTCACTTTTTGCACCATAGTTTGTAAACGCTATAACTTTTACCCAAACCAATAAATATACACTGAATGGTTTTTTTTTATCAAAAACATGTTTGTCCACATTTTTCGCGCTGCATGTATACAGAAATTTTACTTTATTTGAAAAATGTCAGCACAGGGTGTTAAAAAAAAAACATTTTTTTTGCCAAAATTCATGTCTTTTTTGATGAATATAATAAAAAGTAAAAATCGCAGGAGCAATCAAATAGCACCTAAAGAAAGCTTTATTAGTGACAAAAAAGGAGCCAAAATTCATTTAGGTGGTAGGTTGTATGAGCGAGCAATAAACCGTGAAAGCTGCAGTGGTCTGAATGGAAAAAAAGTGGCCGGTCCTTAAGGGGGGTAAAGCCCACGGTCCTCAAGTGGTTAAACGGTGTAATAACCGGGACAGATGGGCAAATAAAATGCATGAGTTTTAATTACGGTAGCGTATATTAATTTCAAACTATAATGGCCAAAAACTGAGAAATAATGATTTTTTTTCATTTCTTTCTTAATCTTCCTGTTAAAATAGATTTAGAAAAAAATAATTCTTAGCAAAATGTACTACCCAAAGAAAGCCTAATTAGTGGCAGAAAAAACAAGATATAGATCAATTCATTGTGATAAGTAGCAATAAAGTTATAGGCGAATGAATGGGAGGTGAGCGTTGCTCAGATGCATGAGATTTTCGGACTGCGGTGCTGAACCGGTTAAAGTGAACCTCCAGACTAAAAATCGACTCAGCAGCACTGAAAAGGCTTGGTGTTTCTTTAACAGTTTCACAGCATCAGAACTTTGTTTCTCTTATACAAGCCTCATTTTTAGCTGCACAGAAGAAAACTGCCCGGGCATTTTTCCCTTGTAACTTAATGACAGTATGTTTGTTTAGGCTGAAGTTCCCCTTTAAGGACCAGACACTTTTTTTCCATTCAGACCACTGCAGCTTTAACGGTTTATTGCTCGGTCATGCAACCTACCACCTAAATGAATTTTACCTCCTTTTCTTGTCCCTAATACAGCTTTCTTTTGGTGCTATTTGATTTCTGCTGTGATTTTTAGTTTTTATTATATTCATAAAAAAAATACATTAGTTTTGTCAAAAAAATGATTTTTTTTAACTTTCTGTGTTGACATTTTTCAAATAAAGTAAAATTTCTACCGTATATAATTTTTTTCCCAAATTTATTGTGCTACATGTCTTTGATTAAAAAAAATCCAATAAGTGTATATTTATTGGTTTGGGTAAAAGTTATAGCGTTTACAAACTATGGTGAAAAAAGTAAATTTTCCCATTTTGAAGCATCTCTGACTTTTCTGAGCACCTGTCAGGTTTCATGAGGTGCTTGAATTCCAGGATAGTATAAATACGGCCCAAATGACCCCATTTTGGAAAGAAGACATCCCAAAGTATTCACTAAGAGGCATGGTGAGTTCATAGATGATTTTATTTTTTGTCACAAGTTAGCGGAAAATGACACTTTGTGACAAAAAAAATAAAAATTTAAAAAAGTTTCCATTTCTGCTAACTTGTGACAAACAAAAATGAAATCTGCCACAGACTCACCATGCCCCTCTCTGAATAGTTTGGGATGTCTACTTTCCAAAATGGGGTCATTTGTGGGGTGTGTTTACTGTCCTGGCATTTTGGGGGGTGCTAAATTGTAAGCACCCCTGTAAAGCCTAAAGGTGCTCATAGGACTTTGGGCCCCTTAGTGCACCTAGGCTGCAAAAAAGTGTCACACGTGGTATCGCCATACTCAGGAGAAATAGTATAATGTGTTTTGGGGTGTATTTTTACACATACCCATGCTGGGTGGGAGAAATATCTCTGTAAATGAGATTTTTTTTACACACAATTGACCATTTACAGAGATATTTCTCCCACCCAGCATGGGTATGTGTAAAAATACACCCCAAAACATATTATACTACTTCTCCCAAGTACGGCGGTACCACGTGTGGCACTTCTTTGCACCCTAACTGCGCTAAGGGGCCCAAAGTCCAATGAGTACCTTTAGGATTTCACAGGTCATTTTGAGACATTTGGTTTCAAAACTACGCCTCACGGTTTAGGGTCCCTAAAATGCCAGGGCAGTATAGGAACCCCACAAATGACCCCATTTTAGAAAGAAGACACCCCAAGGTATTCCGTTAGGAGTATGGTGAGTTCATAGAAGTTTTTATTTTGTTGTCACAAGTTAGCGGAAAATTACACTTTGTGAAAAAAAGCAATAAAAATCAATTCGTGACAAAATCAACTTGTGACGAAAAATGTGACAGAGATATTTCTCCCACCCAGCATGGGTATATGTAAAAATACACCCCAAAACACATTGCCGTACTCAGGGGAAGTAGTATAATGTTTTGGGGTGTATTTTTACATATACCCATGCTGGGTGGGAGAAATATCTCTGTAAATGACAATTGTCCATTGTCCATTTACAGAGATATTTCTCCCACTCAGCATGGGTATGTGTAAAAATACACCACAAAACACATTATACTACTTCTCCTGAGCACGGCAATCCCACATGTGTGACACTTTTTTGCAGCCTAGGTGCGCTAAGGGGCCCAACGTCCTATTCACAGGTCATTTTGAGCCATTTGGTTTCTAGATTACTCACGGTTTAGGGCCCCTAAAATGCCAGGGCAGTATAGGAACCCCACAAGTGACCCCATTTTAGGAAGAAGACACCCCAAGGTATTCCGTTAGGTTTATGGGGAGTTCATAGAAGATTTTATTTTTTGTCACAAGTTAGTGGAAAATGACACTTTGTGAAAAAAAAAAACAATAAAAATCAATTTCCACTAACTTTTGACAAAAAATAAAATCTTCTATGAACTCATCATACACCTAACGGAATACCTTGGGAAGCCTTCTTTCTAAAATGGGGTCACTTGTGGGGTTCCTATATGGCCCTTGCATTTTAGGGGCCAAAACCGTGAGGAGTAGTCTAGAAACCAAATGCCTCAAAATGACTGTTCAGGGGTATAAGCATCTGCAAATTTTGATGATTGGTGGTCTATGAGGGGCCGAATTTTGTGTAACCAGTCATAAGCAGGGTGGCCTCTTAGATGACAGGTAGTGATGTCGCGAACCTCCGATTTTCGGTTCGCGAACGAAGTTTGCGAACTTCCGCGGAAGATTCGGTTCGCGGAAAAGTTCGCGAACCGCAATAGACTTCAATGGGGAGGCGAACTTAAAAATAGAACAAATTATGCTGGCCACAAAAGTGATGGAAAACCTGTTTTAAGGGGTCTAACACCTGGAGGGGGGCATGGCGGAGTGGGATACATGCCCAAAGTCGCGGGGAAAAATCTGGATTTGCCGCAAAGCAGCGTTTTAAGGGCAGAAATCACATTCAATGCTAAATTGCAGGCCTAAAGTGCTTTCAAACATCTTGCATGTGTATACATCAATCAAGAGTGTGATTAGAGTACTGCTTCACACTGACACACCAAACTCACTGTGTAATGCACCGCAAACAGCTGTTTGCGTAGTGATGGCCGTGCTGGACTGGTGCGCACCGTGGCCAGAGTATAGGCCGTGTCGGTTTTCAAGCCCATATGGTCGCCGGGCTGTGGTAGCTAAATGATAGAACAACAGTGACTGTCCAGCTGATCAAATTTGGTCTGACCACAATGAAGCAACGACCTTATTATCTTTTGTGTGCCACCCCTACCCGAGACACTCAAATAGCCGGCGGTCATTGCTTCACCGCAGCAAGGTAATGATCACGAAGGAGGATGGGCACATGTACATGCCTTTTGTTTTTTTTGTTGCAGCCGCCCGCAGTGCAGCCAGAAAAATTAGGCAGGCATGTACACGCACCAGAAAAATTAGTATAGCGGCCGCTGCTAGCAGCGGCCTTAGAAATTCAGGAATCCGCCTAGAGTCCTGGACCCTGTTGGTGGTGGCGGAGAAGGCAGTCAAGCGGCCTGCAGGCAGAGATGCTGTGTGTGGGGACTGACTTAGTCTTCGGTCGTGCAGTAGCCCTCCGGGATCCATGCCTCATTCATTTTGATAAAGGTCAGGTACTGAACACTGTCGTGACTTAGGCGACTTCTCTTCTCAGTGACAATGCCTCCAGCTGCACTGAAGGTCCTTTCTGACAGGACGCTTGTGGCAGGGCAAGAGAGAAGTTGTATGGCAAATTGGGACAGCTCTGGCCACAGGTCAAGCCTGCGCAACCAGTAGGCCAAGGGTTCATCGTCGCTGCTCGCAGTCTCTACATCCACACTCAAGGCTAGGTAGTCTGCTACCTGCCGGTCCAGACGTTGGCGGAGGGTGGATCCGGAAGGACTATGGCGAGGCGTTGGACTAAAGAATGTCCGCATGTCCGACATCACCCTGAGATTGCTGGAGCGTCCTGTCCTTGCCTGCGTGGACTTGGGAGGAGGAGGAGGATTACTGCCAGGCGTACCTTGATTGCGTTGTGCTGTCACATCACCCTTAAACGCATTGTAAAGCATCATTGCCAGCTTGTTCTGCAAGTGCTGCATCCTTTCCACCTTCTGTTGAGTTGTTAACAGGTCCGCCACTTTGTGCCTGTACCGAGGGTCTAGTAGCGTAGCCACCCAATACAGGTCATTCGCCTTGAGTTTTTTGATATAGGGGTCCCTCAACAGGCTGGACAACATGAAAGAGGCCATCTGCACAAAGCTGGATGCAGACGTACTCTCCATCTCCTCTTGCTCTTCCTCAGTGACGGCATGCAACTCCTGTTCCTCCCCCCAGCCACGAACAATACCATGGGAACATGGAGCTGCAGAAGCCCCCTGTGACGGCTGCTGCGGTTGTTCTTCTTCCGCTGCCTCTTCCTCCTCCACAAAAACACCTTCCTCATCATCATCATCATCCGAATCTGACTCCTCTCCTTCCCCACACGACTCCTCTTCTTCCTCCTCCTTCCCAATCTGTGCTGCCGCAGGTGTTGAGGAAACATCTGGTTCGGATGAAAATTGCTCCCACGACTCCTCCTGCTGTAACTGTTCTCGTTCACGCTCCTCCGCAGCTTTATCCACCACTCTACGCACGGCGCGCTCCAGGAAGTAAGCGTAGGGGATCAAGTCGCTGATGATGCCCTCAGCGCGACTCACCTGTTTGGTCACCTCCTCAAAGGGCTGCATGATCCTGCATGCATTTTGCATCAGTGTCCAGTTGTTGGGCCACAACATCCCCATCTTCCCAGATTGTGTCCTTCTACTGTAATTATACAGGTACTGGTGTGACGGCTTTCTCCTGGTCTAGCAAGCTAGAGAACATGAGCAGGGTGGAATTCCAGTCGGGCTATCGCAAATCAGGCGTCTCACCGGCAAGTTGTTTCTACGCTGAATGTCCGCAAAGCGTGCCATGGCCGTGTAAGACTGCCTGAAATGCCCACACAACTTCCTGGCCTACTTCAGGACATCCTCTAAGCCTGGTTACTTGGACACAAATCTTTGCACAACCAGATTCAGCACATGTGCCATGCAGGGTACATGTGTCAGCTTTCCCAAATTCAACGCGGAAATGAGATTGCTGCCGTTGTCACACACCACGTTGCCGATCTCCAGCTTGCGCGGGGTCAGCCATTGCTCCGCCTGTTTGTTAAGAGCAGCCAGGAGAGCTGCTCCAGTGTGACTCTCCGCTTTGAGGCAAGACATGTCTAAGACGGCGTGACACCGTGGTACCTGGCATGCAGCATAGGCCCTGGAGTGCGGGGGCTGTGTAGCTGGAGAGGAGATCGCGGCACCAGCCGAGGAGGAGGATGACGACAGCGAAGAGGATAAAGCAGGTGTAGAGGAGGTGGCAGGAGGCCTGCCTGCAAGCAGTGGAGGGGTCACAAGTTGGTCCGCTGCGCAGCCACGTACTCCCTGCTTGCTGCCATCGGTCACCAGGTTGACCCAATGGGCTGTGTACGTAATGTAGCGGCCCTGCCCGTGCTTGGCAGACCAGGCATCCGTCGTCAGGTGGACCCTTGACCCAACGCTCTTCGCAATAGATGACGCCACTTGCCTCTCAACTGCACGATACAGTTTGGATATTGCCTTTTGTGAAAAATAATTTCAGCCTGGTATCTTCCACTGTGGTGTCCCAATGGCCACAAATTTACGGAAAGCCTCTGACTCCACCAGCTTGTATGGTAATAGCTGGCGAGCTAATAGTTCTGCCACGCCAGCTGTCAGATGCCGAGCAAGAGGGTGACTGGCAGACATTTGCTTCTTACGCTCAAATACTTCCTTTACGGACAGCTGGCTACTGCTTTGGGCAGAGGAGAAGGAACCGCTCAAGGGCAGAGTCGGTGTGGAGGAGGGTGGCTGTGGAGGTGCAAGGGAGAAAGCGGATGAAGACGATGCACCTGAAGGAGGATGTAATGATCAGTGTCAGCACGCAGAGAGAATCTGATTATTGGTGATGTGCAGTATCACCAAGAATACAGATATATACCTGATTATTGATGATCTGCAGAATCACCAATAATACAAGTATAACTAACCTCTGGACACCTGATAAAGTGTAAGTGTTTGGTGCAACAGTATGAGCTTGGACCACCTGAGGAGCAGGTGACCCTATGCCGTATAATGGGTATCTCCTGGATAGGGCTGGAGATAACCACAGAGCTAGTGATTCCCTGAACAGCTGGGAATCAGACTCTACTGCAGTCAAAGGACTCCTATGAGCTAGAGTCCCTGACTGGATTGCAGAGAGGTCCCTCTGAGAGACAGGGAGTCCCTGCAGCTACTGGACACCCCACAGGGGGGGTGTCACAGGTAGAAAGGTCGGTCAGGCCGGGTCGGCAACACACGAGCAGAGAAAGTACAGAGACAGAAGGCTGATTCGGTAACCAGGGACAGGCAGGGTTGGCAACAGGAAATCAGATGTGCAAAGGTACCGAATCAGAGAGCAGGAGCAGGGTCAAGGGAGCAATAGGTCATAACAGATATCAAACAGAGGCCTAGTCTAGAGTGTGAGGTCCGTGGTCTTCAACACTCAGGGACTGATCTAAAGCATAACACAGCAATGACACAGTATCCCTAGTCTTGGGTGTGAGGTCTGTGGTCTCAACACCCTGGAACTAGTCTAAGGTATAACACAGTAATAACACAGTATCCCTAGTCTTGGGTGTGAGGTCCGTGGTCTCTACACCCTGGAACTGGTCTAAAGTATAACACAGAAGTAACACAGTAATCTGGCTAAGTGTGAATTCCCAGGTCACCTGGTTCTAACACACTGAAGGATCTGACTATGGTCTGAGTGCTAACACATAAGCATTCGCAACGGCAGACAACCAGCCACTGACAGACGAGAAGTATATATAGCAAAGCGCTCCTCAGCGCCACCCAGTCCCATTCAACCAATCACCTGCTGTGCTGGGATCAGCTGATTCCTCTCCTATTGGTATAAAGGGCCTGCCTGTTAGCGCGCGTGCGTAGCTTTCCATCTGTGTGCACTACTAGGCTCAGACAAACCAGACGCATGCCGCTGAGGAGAAACCGCCGGACTGAACGCAGATTCAGCCGCCCCGCTGTCAGTCGATGTCTCTGCAATCCATTACAGAGGAAGAGGAGAAGGAGGGTGGCTTGTCTTTTGGGTGCTGCTTTTCCTCAGGTGTTCTTGCCATAGCTGTTTGTGCCTTTTCTCCAGGTGCCTTCGTAAGGCACTTGTCCCTACGTGAGAGTTGGCCTTTCCACGGCTCAATTTTTGCTGGCAGAGACAACAGATGGCTTTGCTCCGATCTGAGACACACGTTAAAAAATTTCCACACCGCTGAGCCCCCCTGGGGTGATGGCGCTACTGTGGCATCAGCAGCTGACGTTGAAGGGCATGTTGGCTGGGTGTCCATAGCTGGTGATACATGGTGCCGGACACTGCCCCCAGCTGTTTCTGAGGACGAGCTGCCTCTGCTTCTATCATGGACTCGTCTCCTCCTACTCCTCTCTGACTCCCCCTCTGAACTGTCCCCTTGGTCATCTCCTCTATTGGGAACATACGTGGCATCCGTATAATCGTCATCATAATCCTCCTGCCCAGCTTCGCTTTCCTCAGACACCTCCACAACTGCACCAACATCAGGTGGTTCATCATCCCCCTCCTCACACGTTACGTCCATACTATCGCCACCTAACTCAGACGTATGAGGTGGTGTACCTGCGCCTTCTTCTCGTTGTTGCAGTAGTGGCTGTGAATCAGGGATTTCACCACCACCACCAAATAACTCCTGCGAAGTGTCAAATGCAGCAGATGTGGTGCTTGTAGTAGCGCTGGTGGCTGCGGGAGATGAGGTGTTCTGCGTTAAATAGTCAAGCACATCCTGATCTTGGGAAGTGATGGCACGTGCCTTCTTCTGAGCACTGTACTTTGGGCCAGGTCCGCACGAAATCACAGCAACACCACCTCGCACAGACCTGCCGGTGCCAGGTGGCCTTCCTCTGGGTCTGCCTCTACCTCTTCCTCTACCTGGTTTGTCCATTTTTTCCATCTCGGGGGGATGCTAAGTATATGCAGTGAGGTGGGTTCATTGAACAGTAAAGGTAGTTAGATGCAGTGAGGTGGGTTCACTCAACACAACAGGTAGTTATATGCAGTGAGCTGGGTTCACTGAACAATAAAGGTAGTTATATGCAGTGAGCTGGGTTCACTGAACAATAATAATAATAATGGCAGTATTTGTATAGCGCCTTTCTCCTGTCGGACTCAAAGCGCTTGCGAGGCAGCCACTAGAGCGCACTCAGTAGGCAGTAGCAGTGTTAGGGAGTCTTGCCCAATGAACTCCTTACTGAATTACTGGCTTACTGAACAGGCAGAGCCAAGATTCGAACCCAGGTCTCCCATGTCAGAGGCAGAGCCCTTAACCGTAGTAAAGGTAGTTATATGCAGTGAGCTGGGTTCACTGAACAATAAAGGTAGTTATATGCAGTGAGGTGGGTTCACTGAACAATAAAGGTAGTTATATGCAGTGAGGTGGGTTCACTGGACAGTAAAGGTAGTTAGATGCAGTGAGGTGGGTTCACTGAACAGTAAAGGTAGTTAGATGCAGTGAGGTGGGTTCACTGAACAATAAAGGTAGTTATATGCAGTGAGGTGGGTTCACTGAACAATAAAGGTAGTTATATGCAGTGAGGTGGGTTCACTCAACAATAAAAGTAGTTATATGCAGTGAGGTGGGTTCACTCAACACAACAGGTAGGTATATGCAGTGAGCTGGGTTCACTCAACACAACAGGTAGTTAGATGCAGTGAGGTGGGGTCACTGAACAATAAAGGTAGTTAGATGCAGTGAGGTGGGTTCACTCAACACAACAGGTAGTTATATGCAGTGAGCTGGGTTCACTCAACACAACAGGTGGTTAGATGCAGTGAGGTGGGTTCACTGAACAATAAAGGTAGTTGTGGTGATATATTGAGGTGATGATGATATTAGGGAGTACAGGAACATATCTCTGTCATTTTTCTGTCTGCTATATCTCACATGTGTATTCTGCTTTGAAGTGATGGTCATCTGGCTGTACTACATTTGCATCTGAAGGGACTTCAGTGAATAAGCTGGGGTAATCAGACAATGGCAGAAGTGAAGTGTGGAAGTCATTGACACTTGAAACATTTACACTTCTGTTGAGGAAGAGCCTCCTGTGTGTTAAACACTATTTCGTTGCGAGGAAATTAAATTATTGGTGGAGGTGCAAACTATATCCTTATCTTTGATCAGCCAGGAAATACTGTCAACATTGGGGTTGTCACCTGTAACGTGGACTAGGGAAGTCTTTTCATGTATGTAGATGTTAGATCTCTGGAAATCCAATTATGACTGAGGATGTAATTAAATCTAGTTCTCCACCCCCCCCCCCCCCCCCCCGTCCACACGGGCTTAAAGCCTCTAGGCGAATATTTCATTATAAAAACCAGGGGACAAATACCTCAAATCAGTCCCCTCCTGACGGTAGCTGCGGCTGGTCTCCTGGCCCAAGCTAGTGGACTCCTGGTCTAACCAGAATTGTGTCCGTCCACAAAAGTCCAAGGTTCTTCTATCTGGATCCCTGTATTTTGGTAAGCAAATTGCTTGTTGTGTATTTTTGTAATTTTTACTTTTTTTTTATTTCAAATATTTTTATTGATCAAATTCCGAGACCGCACTGACATTACATTCAACTTATATGACATGTATAGTACCAGATTATAGCACAGTTGTCAAACCATGTATAATATAACAGCCAAATTGTCAATAACAACACGTCATGTGTCCCAGAACTCCATTTTAGTTTTCTCCCTCCCCCCTCCCTCATGGGTCCCCCCGCCTCCCACTTGTTCGTCCTCCCTCCTCCCCCCCCCTGCATGTCTCAACTGTTAGTTTCCTTGTACCATTCTTGTTCAGACTCTGATGGGTATAGGACCATGTCCATCTATAAGTTTGGGTAGTGGGTCATCCTACCCCGAGCGGGCCCAGTGTACCATGCATATGCTCCGTTAGATACCATTTGGTCAACTTAAAGTTCCCCATTAAAGCAATTCTTTCCTCCAATGATAGTTGTATGACTATATACTTTTTCCAGACTCTAAAGAAGGCCTTGGTTCTTTTATCTTTAGCATGCAAAGTATTTAATTTATCTAAAATGAAGAGGCGGTGTAGTTCTTGCTGTACCATGGTCACTGTGGGTGGATCTTTGTCTAACCATTTCATGAAAATCGTTTTTCGGGCTACCATTAGCAATATATGTAATAAGGGCGTTAATTTTTGGTTGATGTCATTGATTTCTTTGGGGAAATAATTAAATAAGCACAAATATTGATCTTTCACTAGTTTTTTTTTTACATAGACGGTTGGCATAGAGCAATACCCTCTCCCAGAATTTCTCAATGGCAGTGCAAGACCATATGCAGTGAAGTAAGTCTGCCTCTTTAAGTTACATTTTGGGCAATATGGGCTGTAGTGCTCTGGCGGTTGTCTATATTTGATATTAAATGCGAATTTCGCTTTGTGGATTAAAAGAAGATGAGACGTTCTCCAAACTTCACTGATAATACAACTACGGATCACATTCCATCCTACTGCTATCTTGTCGACTGCAGTTTCGTCTTGGAGGGTATTACTCCATGCCTTAAAGATCTGTCCTTTTGTCTTATTTATCTCTAATGTCTGGAGCCCCTTATATAGGTCAGATAAGGATTTATCTCCTCCCCCCGGCAGTATGTATCGGTCAAAACTGGTAGCTTCCGCTATTGGTTTCACATCTCGCACCAAAGAGCTGACCATGGACTTCATCTGTAGATAGGGGAGAATGTCACTACTTTGCAAGTGATAGGCTTGTCTTAGTTCCATAAAGGGGATCCAGTTCCCTCTTCTAATGTTGAACATGTGTCCTAATGTTCTTATTCCTTTCTGTTCCCAGGCAGAGAACCCAGACTGTTCTGTGCTTGGGGGGTAGTTTGGATTACCCCAAATTGGCAGATACTTAGAAATCCGCCCGGGAAGACGAAACATTCGCCTCACCGCCTGCCAGGCCGCTATTGTGTCTCGGAACATTGCATTTACTTTTAGTCTGAGGGGTAAGTGTTTGACTCTGGCATGTAAAGACCCACCAGTGACCAAGGTAGTGCCATTTCAGCTTCTAGATTATAATTGGAATGCTTACTTGTTTGGTTAAGCCAGTCCCTGACATGCCTCATAATGGCTGCCAAGTTATAGGCTCTTACATTTGGAAGGTTAAAACCTCCTAATTCTTTTGGGCACTGTAGTTTAGCCAACGCAATTCTTGTTTTTTTGCCCTTCCACAGGAATCTGACAAAAGCTGTATTTAACGACTGCAGATCCTTGTGCCTGAGTAGGAGTGGGATTGTTTGCAGGGGGTACAGAAGCCGGCCCATGGAGACCATCTTTATTAGTGCAGCCCTACCTGCTAGCCCTATTGGCAGGTTGTGCCATCTGTTCAATTGTTCTATAATGCTTTTAAGCAAGGGAGTATAGTTACATACATATAGTTCTGCTGGATCTCTAGGGATGGTTATCCCTAAATATTTAAATTTCGTGGTACCAATTGCCACTCCCAATGATCTCCATGCTCCTACTGGTGCTTGCTTGGATAATGGGACAAGTAGGCTTTTGTCTCTATTTACTTTATACCCCGTTAAGGTACCTAACTCTTCTAGTATCTGGAATATTTCTGGCAATTGTCTAATGGGGTCCTGCACAAATAGGAGAGCATCATCCGCAAACAATGCCTGCTGAATATCTACCTGCCCAATCTTAATTCCTGCAATTCGTGTTCTCAATACAGTCATCAGTGGCTCCAGCGCTAGATTAAAGAGCAAAGGGGATAGTGGGCACCCCTGTCTCGTACCCTTGGTTAATTGTATGGAATTAGAAATATTGCCCTGGGTAACTATTCTTGCTGATGGGTTAGAGTACATAGCTTGGACCGCTTTTGCGAAAGCTCCTGAGATTCCCTGTCTCCGCAGCACCGCCTGCAACCAATCCCACTCCACATTATCAAAGGCTTTTTCTGCGTCAAGCACAAGGACCGCCGTGTCTTTGTAGGTGTGGGGGTACGCTTTGGTATGTTCAAGTACCGCTAGAATTTTCCTTACATTACTCACCGCAGATCTGTTTCTTACAAAACCCGACTGGTTTGGGTGTACCAACTTTGGAACTATCTGTGCAAGCCTGTCGGCCATGATTTTTGAAAAAATTTTCATGTCCTGGTTTAACAGGGAGATGGGGCGATATGAACCCGGTTTTGTGGGATCTCTCCCCTCTTTTGGAATGAGTTTAATGTAGGCTAGCTGGCCTGTGCTGGGATATTGGCCTGTATTTAAAATGGAATTATACACCCGAACCAGTGAGTCTGCCACATCTTGCTTCAATATTTTAAAAAATTCCACTGGAAGCCCATCTGGCCCTGGAGATCTTGCGTTGGCTAACAGTTTAATAGTTTGTAGTACTTCTGCTTTAGTCACTTGTGCGTTTAACATGTCAGAGTCATCACTTGTAATAGTGGGAAGCCTAATCCGTTTGAGCATATTGTCTAGATCTTGGACACCGGTGAAGGCCCTTGTATAGAGCTCAGAATAAAACTTGGCAAAGATATCATTTATTGCTTTTGGGTCACGGGTGGTGGTACCATTCTCTGTTTGAAGTGCAATTGGAGCGTCCTGTTTTTTAGTCTGACTGGATGCCAAATTTGCCACCAACCTTCCCGCTTTATCCCCATATCTGTGAAAAAACAGGTCTGAGTGAGCCCTATGGAGAGCCTCCCTTAATTTTTACTTTTGTAACTTTTTATTTAGTTTTTTTTTTTGTAATCTTTTGTATATATTCTGTTCTGCATTGTTCCACTTTTTTCCCTGGAATATTAAATTATTATTTAATAAGCCTGACTTCTGCTGTACTAAACTAACACTCATAGCCTAGAAGAGACTGAAGTGTAACCGTGTATAAGTTTCATGCCTAATTGTATGCTTGAGCAACACTACCGTATGAGATTGTAACTGCATTGTGTGTATGAGGCACTTCTGCGCTCGACAGCCGAGTGGGAAGTCTAACAGTATCGTTCGGAACGACTGTTAGTGGTTTTGCTGCACGACAGTGTAACTTGCATTACAAATCAGTGCCTGATTGTGCTGTGTTACTGTACAACTGTACTGTGTGTGTGGGTGCGTGGCGTTCCCGTATTCGGCCTAAGCGCAAAGCTGACCCAAATACGAAAATGCAGAGTGCGCTTTGAGCCCTCGACAGCTGAGTGGACGTGTCTAGCAACGGCTAGTGGTGGCAGTGGGAAGTGTTTGAGGGGTCCCAGCCTGGTTTGTAGCTTAAATAAGGCTGTTCCCCGCTTGATCAGGTCAAACCCGCAGTCGGGAACCGTATACGCAGGCGTGCCATGGGCCGGTTCCTGACATAATTGACTGGCTGTGGTGGGAACGTTTAGTACATTAGTACGCAGTTTAGCTCGCTATTCTGAGTACTAAAGGCTGGAAGCTTGCTAGAAGCAACTAGCCTACAGAAGTCTACTCAGTGCAGAATCTATATACTTTTTTTTTGTTCAAAGATACACACTTGGTATTTTGTTTTCCCTTCCCCCCTTTTTCTTTTTATTTTTTTGCAACACGATGGCTCAGAAAGCATCCAGCTATGCAAGGCAAAACAAAGAGATACTACTCAACCTGTGTGAGCACAAAGGCATCGAGACGGTGAGCGGCCAGACTAAGGAGCAGTTAGTTCGTGCCCTCGAGGAGTATGATGAGGCAGAGCAAGCTCGTGCTTCAACGTCAGCGGATGCAGCTCACGACACGCCAGAGGAGGAATCGCTCCCGCTACAGAATGCGAGTGGAGACGATGTCCTGGATGATTCACCGAACACGGAGATGACATCCCTGGAAGCTGATCTACGGCTACTGAACTCGGCTGATCCTGAACTGCGCCTAAAGCTGATCCTACTGCACCGACAGGCAGAGAAGGAACAAGCGGCACAGCGACTCCAGGCCGAGAGGGACAGACTCCAGGCCGAGAGGGAACAAGCTGCACAGCGACACCAGGCCGAGAGGGAAAGTGCTGAACGGCAACACCAGCTGGAGCTGGCTAAACTTCAGCAGCAGAACCGGTCTGCTGGACCCGCAGAACGCGAAGGTGAGTGAGTCCACAGAATCCCCCTGGATAAGTTCCCCGCTATGGACAAGGACTCTGACATAGACACTTTCCTACAGGGGTTTGAAAGGACTTGTCGGCAGTATGGGGTGCCCCGTGAGCAGTGGGCAAGATACCTCACACCAGGGCTGAGAGGCAAGGCCCTGGAGGCATTTGTGAGTCTCCCCCAGGAGGAAGAAACAGACTTTGAGGCAATTAAGAAAGCCATCATTGCATGATACCACCTCACGCCGGAGGTGTATCGAAAACGTTTCAGGACAGTGCAGCGAGGTCCTAATGACAGCTACCTGGATCATGCTTGCAACCTGTGCACTGCCTTCCAGAAGTGGTTAAAATGACTGTCAGTCAAAACCTTGGATGCCCTGCAGGAGCTGATGATAAAAGACCAGTTCCTACACACCTGTCCTGTTGAGGTCCGGCTGTTTGTACTGGATCGAGAACCAAAAACAGTGGATGCGGAAATGGCCGATTCCTACACCGCCCATAGAGCACCTGAGTCCCAGAGGACTACTACGCCCAGCTGGAGGGGAGAACAGAGTGCTAAACCTGTGTCACCCAGCACCCAGAGGAGGCAAGCACCGCTGTCTCCTGGATTCAGGCAACCAACCACTGACACTCGGAAATGCTTTGTATGTGACAGGGTGGGTCATATCAGCACGACTTGCCCAGAGAGGAAGAGGGAGGCCCCAAAATCCAGTGAGGCCTCAAACCCCAGTGAAGTCCCAACGGCTTTGTGTACTACCAGGAATGCCACTGGCTATGCAGAGAATCTGCAGCTTGTCACGGTTGGGGGTACAGTTGCCACTGGGCTGAGAGACACTGGATCAGAAGTGACTCTCATACATCCCCAGCTTGTGAACCCGGAGCAGTACATACCTGGAAAAATGATTGCTGTCCGAGGAATTGGGGGTGTCACCCCAGCCATACCCACCGCCTTGGTTCACCTGGATTGGGGGGCCAGCAGCGGATTGAAAGAAGTTGGGGTAACTGACAAAATCCCCACCAACGTTTTGCTGGGTACTGACCTGGGACGGTTAGTTGCCCGGCATGAGCCTACTCCAAACCCCGGGGAGCCTGCATCCCCAGCAGAAGTTCAGGACTCTTGCAAGGTACTGTTTGATAACGCAGTGCAAGTGGGGAGTGCTGGTGAGGCCCCAGGGGCTACGGACTGTATACTAGGAGCCAGCCCTAGTGATTCTCCAGTGCCTAGGCCTGGAGTGGGACATGTTGATCCGGAGAATGCAGAAACTGATGATGTCCTTTATGACGCACGGACTATCGCGGCGATTGATGCAAGAACTGTTGATGCTACTTGTGAAGTGCTGGGTAGCACTGGGTATAATGCAGCAGATAATGTTGATGTGGAATGTAATGTTCTAAATGTCAATATGTGTAAGATGGATAATGCTGATGTCATATGTGCTGTGCTACATAATGCTGTGTGTCAGGTGGACACTCCGTCGGCTGCAGGAGTAACCAGCCGGGCTCGCTGGGCTGCAGCAGATGGATTGCCCACTGAAGGGGCAGACGGCACCAGGCCAGGTCTTTCCCCTTCAGATGTTTTTAAGACCAAAGGTGATGTGGTTTATGATATGTGTAATGTGGGCGTTCCCTCAGATGCCGTGGTAACCCGCAGCGCTAGCGGGTCTACAGCACAGGGACTGTCCACCGAAGTGGCAAATGTTGCTGGGTCAGCCACATCCAATTCGGAACCTGGCCCTGAGGGCCCAGGAGCCTCTCCGTCTGCAGCCTTCCTGGAATGCGTGACAGGCAGCACTGAGCTCTCTGGGGCTGTTCGATTTGACAGCAGCCTGGAACAGCTCAGGGGTCTGGCCAGCAGGTCACCAGCTGGGAGGAGCGGGCTGAGAGGGTCCCGGGAAGTTATTCCCTCTGAGCTGTCCGAAGTGGAGGAGGCAGACCGGCAGATAATCGTTCCCCAAAGGGACACAGAGATGGCTCCTGCCACTATAGAGAAAGTGCGTGTAGCGACGGTTGGAACCCTTCCCCAGCTGCAGCACTGTCTCTATGGTCGCGAATTCACGGTTGTCACTGACTCGCATTCCCATGGTTGGTTATGTCAGGTTGCCAAGGGCAACGACACATTGCAGCAACCTGACCTAGCTTTCCATCCGTATAGCTTGGAGCTAACTGACAGGTGGGGAACCCTCCTGAGGATGCTAAAGGGTTACCCCACCCGGCCAGGCCGTCAATGTAGGTTTTGGCAGGATGATTCGTTAGAATCACCTGCCAGCGCCATCTGGAAGGGGAGCAATCATGGGAATGCTGATGGACTGTCCCGTCAAGCAGAACCAACAATGTAGGTGCTGGCAGGATAATCTGGGAAGATCATCTGCCTTGCCCCATTCTAAAGAGGGGAGGTGTGGTGATATATTGAGGTGCTGATGATATTAGGGAGTACAGGCGTGCCGCGGGCCGGTTCTTGACAGTAGTTATATGCAGTGAGGTGGGTTGACTGAACAGTAAAGGTAGTTAGATGCAGTGAGGTGGGTTCACTCAACAATAAAGGTAGTTATATGCATTGAGCTGGGTTCACTCAACACAAAGCTAGGTATATGCAGTGATGAGGTGGGTTAAGTAAACACAACAGGTACTGGGTATATGCAGTACTGGGTAGTACAATGTGCAGCTCCCTGTCACACACACAGGTAGTCACTAAATGTGCTGGGCTGCTGGCAGTGGCACACACACTATGAATTAGCAAGGCTGTGCATGCAACAAAAGTGTCAGTTTGACACACAGAAAAAAAAAGTACAGGATTAGCTCTGAAAAGAGCTGTTGAGGGGTGCTATAAAAGCAATAATAATCAGCCAGGAGCAAGCTAAGCAGCCAAGAACCTAACTAATCTTTCCCTAGGAGAACAATCTGCAGCAGCTCTCCCTAGTCTATTTGAAGTAAGCACGAGTGAGTGTAATGGCCGCCGGAGGCTGCCTTATATAAGGGGAGAGGGGGCTCCAGGGCTTAATGTAGCCTGCTTGGCTACAATGTGCCTGCTGACTGTGATGCAGAGGGTCAAAGTTGACCCTCATAGTGCATTTCGGGGCGAATCGAACTTCCGCAAAAGTTCGCCTGGTGTAGGCGAACGCGAACCACCAAAGTTCGCCTGGAACCGTTCGCTACATCTCTGACAGGTTGTATTGGCACTGAAGTGCAGGAAGTGCAGGATGTTCTCAAATCATGACCTGGACATGGCAGCAGAGAACATGGGCATGTGATGTATTGGGTGCGTAGACCAATAAGACCACAATACATTCTTTTTGACTAGACCCATGTTCAGGAGAAGGCTCCAAAAAATGTTACGTTCGGAAACTTGGAGTGGCTTCCACCGAAAAGGCTGGGCATAGTAGCTTCTTGGATTGGCGGTTGCGTATTGTGTGGCATAACGGTTGGTCTCAGCCACAATTAAGTCATACCAGCAGTGATCAGAAAAAAAAAATTGACCGGGTGATCAGAAGCCCGCAGGGGGGCATATTAGGGTCTGATCTGATGGATAGGAGTGCTAGGAAGTGACAGGTGGTGACAGGAGGTGATTGATGGGTGTCTCAGTGGGTGATTAGAGGGGAGAATAGATGCAATCAATGCACTGGGGAGGTGATCGGAAGGGGATCTGAGGGTTTGGCTGAGTGATCAGAAGCCCACACGGGGCAAATTAGGGCCTGATTTGATGGGTAGGTGTGTTAGGGGGTGACAGGAGGTGATTGATGGGTGTCTCAGGGTGTGAATAGAGGGGGGAATAGATGCAAGTAATGCACTGGGGAGGTGATCGTGGGTATTTGAGAGCGATCTGAGGGTGTGGGTGGGTCATTGGGTGCCCGCAAGGGGCAGATGAGGGTCTGATCTGATGGGTATGATGGGTAGCAGTGACAGGTGGTGACAGGGGGTGATTGATGGGTGATCAGTGGGTGATTAGAGGGGAGAACAGATGTAAATAATGCACTGGGGAGGTGATCAGAGGGGGTCTGGGGGGCTATCTGAAGGTGTGGGCGGGTGATTGGGTGCCCGCAAGGGGCAGATTAGAGTCTGATCTGATGGGTAGCAGTGACGGGGTGGCGGGGTGATTGATGGGTGATTAGAGGGGAGAGCAGATGTAAACAATGCACTTTCGGAGGTGATCTGAGGGTGGGTCTGCGGGCAATCTGAGGGTGTGGGTGGGTGATCAGGTGCCCACAAGGGGCAGGTTAGGGTCTGATCTGATGGGTGGCAGTGACAGGGGGTGATTGATGGGTGATTGACAGGTGATCAGTGGGTGATTACAAAGGAGGTTAGATGTATACAGTACACATGGGGGGGGGGGTATGGGGAGGATCTGACGGTGTGTGTAGGGGGGGGGTGTTTATGAGCTCCCAGGGGGCAGTTTAGGACCTGATCTAAAAAATAGCGTTGACAGATAGTGACAGGGAGTGATTGATGGGTGATTAGGGGGGTGCTTGGGTGCAAACAGGGGTCTGAGTGGGGGGGGGGGGGTCTGAGAAGTGCTGTGGGCGATCAGGGGGCAGGGGGAGCAGAATGTGCATACTAGGGTGGCTGCAGCCTGCCCTGGTGGTCCCTCAATCACTGGGACCACCAAGGCAGGAGGCAGCCTGTATAATACACTTTGTATACATTACAAAGTGTATTATACACTTTGTAGCGGTGATTGCAGGGTTAACAACCCGCTGGCACTTCTAAACAGCCGGTGGGTTGACGTCGCGGGTGGGCGGAGCCTAATGCCGGCGGATGCGTGCGATCCCCGGTATTTCCGTGTCCCAGGACCCGACGCCCATCAGCGTTACGTGGTCCTGGGCGTGCCACTTTGCTGACGCCCATAGGTGGGCGGTCGGCAAGTGGTTAAACACCAGTTGCCTGGTAGTCCTGCTGATCTCTTTGCTGCAACAGTGGCTGAATCACATACCTGAAACAAGCATGCAGCTAATCCAGGCTGACTTCAGTCAGAGTACCTGATCTGCATGCTTATTCAGGGGCTGTGGCTGAACGTATTAGAGACACAGAATCAGCAGGAGAATCAGGCAACTGGTATTATTTTAAAAGGAAAAATGCATGTCTTTCTCAGTTTAGGTTCCCTTTAAGGGCATGCCCATGAGAGGTGCTCAGAGTCCCTTTAAAGGATACCCGAGGTGACATGATGATAGACATGTGTATGTACAGTGCCTAGCACACAAATAACAATCCTGTGTTCCTTTTTCTTTTTTTTTCTCTGCCTGAAAAGTTAAATATTAGGTATGCAAGTTGGCAGTTCTTGTCTGAGTTATACTGGTTGAACTCGATGGACGTATGTCTTTTTTCAACCAAAATAACTATGTAACTATGAGTTAGGACTTGGTCAGACTACAGTGTATCCCTCACTGATAAGAAAACTATAAAACTCTTTCCTAGCAGGAAATGGCTTCTGAGAGCAGGAAAGAGATAGAGGTTCAATAGTTCATAGATTTTAGCTCTGGCATACTTCAACGAATGTGTCATTGAGCAAAAAAATAAAACAGTAAAAACTTAAAAAGTAGATTTAAAAATAAAATAAAACCGTGGAATATCTTAAAAAGTCCCTTTTAGGAGAAGGAGGATAGATACAATTGTTTATTTCATTCGTTTATTTTCACCTCGGTTGTCCTTTTAAGAATTGGAGGCCTAAAATTCTTGAAAAAAATGTACCGCTTTTAGACCCATAAATTCAGACAGAAATGAACCGCCAGGGAGGTTAATGAACATAGGTGGCTCCAGGCCCCTGTGAAACCCCCCTACACACACACAAACACACGATAGTGCTAATTAATAAACGTATAACATTTTTTGCTTTTTGTATCTGTACTTTTTACAATAAATGCATTTAAAATATCTGGTTGCTATAGTTCCTTCTGCCAAAAAGCCTGTACATAACAGTAAACTTGACTGCTCTGAAGAAAAATGTCGTGCAACTTGCTGTAAAAGTTTTGGGTATTGTATAATACATATAACTGAATTGAACTGCTATAAAGAAAATGGTTTACAATATAAGATAATTGTGGGTAATTTGTAAAAGATGTTTTTACATTTAAGATGGTGGACAGATGATCAGAGACCGTGCTTGCGACATTGGGAAACAGAAGCATTCGGTTGAAATGACTACATAGGTGACTGATTGTGGTCCGAGACTGCTTGCAGCACAGGGAAATAGATGTGAACAGAAGTGTGATCCTATCAGGAGAAAAAAAGTGTACACACAATATGTTATGAGTGTTTTCAGACTGCATACAATAGCAGTTGATTGATGATGAATACACTCAAGATACTAATGTCACATCGCTGTAGAAATCTCCCCTCTGTATGCAAAATGTATAAGCTTTTGGGAAGAGAATAGGCAAATCTAGCCCTTATTGTAACCTGACATGTTACATTGTAAGTTAAAACACATGTAGATCTCAAATACACTTTTTTTTTGCACACAGGGAGGTGTGAAACAGCTAAAAAGTGAGTTTGCCATGAAACTTTGCTACACATTGCACTAGTGCAGTAGGCAAATATTATATTCTGGTATGGTTCATTGTCAGTGACAATATAAAACAAGCATCTGGTGTAAGAGGTGAGATGGTGTTTGTATTGGTGAGATGCTGCAGATGAGTGGTGAATGACATGCAAGTGTCTCTGATTGGCCAGCAGGGAGTGGATGTGCCCAGCTATATTGTGTGAGCTGCTTACCAGACATTCACAGCTCAAGAGGGAACTGCTGAAGAGTCTGGAGATTTACGTAAACTGTAAGTAACATTCTCTCTTACCTAGCAGCTTTGTGTCTGCCTAATCCAAAGAAGATAAATAACTGGATTATATCAACTCTGTTGCTCCAAGCTTTTCACTTCTATATGATTAGCATAGCTGCTGCTGCACCTGTAGACAGTGTAGCCACAGGCTCTACTAAATGGCTAGCTTTTAATAATTAGCAGTGACATTTTGTAATAAATGTAAGGTTTGTTTCCTGTACTTGTATAGAAACAGTATATATGAATTAGACCATGTAAGTGAAAGCAAAATGCGGTGCTCTTACGTTATTTTATGCTACTTTATAAAAGCCAAGCCAAATGGCAGCATACCAAACCGTGAAGAATATTAAAAAAAAAAAAAAAAAAAAAATCAAGTGTCTTCCCTTCAGACAAGTGTTAGCTGTGTGTGTGTTAGTGTACAAGTTTGTTACACAGTGATCAGTGTGTTCCTACATGGGTACAGCGTTCATCCAATATAGTGTTTGCTAACTTGCTTTATTTTGTGTAAGGAAATCCTTGCATATGCATAGTGCTAACATTAAATGGCAAATCTAGAAATAGGAATATATTTTTGAATTTGGTTTGAGTTTTACTGCTGTTGCTGTATGGTGTAGTTGAGCACTGTCAATAAATATTTGCACCCTGCAGTTTGACAATCCAATTACTAAATGAACTACTGAAGATCAGACTGCAAATACCTGCCCAGCAATTTGCAGAGATTTGCTTAATGCTACGTAATACTACTGCTCCTTACGTAATGAAAACAATTGCTGCAAATAAAAAATGGTGCTAAAGTAGAAGCAGGCTTCTGACCTGCTTTATTCTGGGTCACAATTAGTTGTTTGTGGTTTGCCAGGACAATAGCTAATCATGGTAACATTCAATTCTGTGAGTGGGAAGCAAAGCATCTGTAATAAAGATATACTGATGGTAAGGGGTCATTTCCTGCAGCCTTACCATCCTGTCAGAACTCTAAAAATTAGACTCTTAAGGTCCGGTTCACATTGGCATTGAAAATGGTCCAATTAGCGGAACTAAACGCACCTGATCCTAACGGAAGTGAATGGATCTTATGTTAGATTTGCAGTGTTACCCCGTGCAGCTCGCATGCGGAGAAACGCTGGAAAGCTGTATGTAGTGGCAACGGTCCTTAGAGGCACTGTAGTAACAAGTAGTAGAATGCAGTCAATTATTCGAGATACCTGCTTTTACAGGAATTTTCCAAACTTCCACATGAGAAACCCTTCCTATAGCTATATATTGCTGTATATTGGTATGTAGTCCTGCTCTCCCAGTGATGTTTAGCACTGCGGAATTCACCTGCCAGAGCATTCTGGGAGATCGAGCATTATTTTCACTGGCTTCAGAATTCTCAGAAACAAACATTCCGTAGAACTGCACCTGACAGGACTGAAGATGTTGCCACCTGTGAAAAATTTCAGAATGTAAAATCAGGGTGAGGAAAAAATTTACAATGGAAAAACACTGACTAAATAGTTTATAAAAAAAAAATGGAAAAAAATAGCATTTTTATTCATTGCACTACAGTTATTAAAGAAATGTGTTTCTTCCTGAGTAAAATGAGCCATAAATTACTTCTCTCCTATGTTGCTGGCATTTACAGTAAGTAGTAGAAATCTGACATTACCGACAGGTTTTGGGTTAGTCCATCTCTTCATAGGGGATTCTCCGCATGACCTTTATTCTTTATAAACACATTCCCTGAAAAAAGATTTATAAAAAGATGCTGGCCAGCTTCCCTGCTCACCGTACACTTTTTTGGCAGTTGGACGGAACAACTGCCATTCACGAAGTGCATTTTCAAAAGAAATCCTTGGGAACCCCCATGAGGAGATGGGCTAGTCCAGAACTTGTCAGTTCTGTCAGATTTCTACTACCTACTGTAAGTGACAACAACATAGGAGAAAAGTAATGTATGCCTCATTTTACTCTGGAAGAAACGTACTACTTAATTTTATATGTTTACATATATTTTACATTTTAAGATTTTCGCGACCGTCCTTTAACCGTCCTATGACTGCATCACGCCGATTGGCATGAACACTGCAGCTCTCACAGGACCGCCTAACGCCAATTGGCGTCAAGTCCTGGGGGTGTGGTTTGCTGGGGATCGTGCGCGCATCCCCACTTGGCGATCACCACTAAAAGACCACCGTCTATTTATATGGTACAGCACTGCCATCTACAGCAGCACTGTACTGGGGACAGCCACGTCACTCGGCTGTTCCCTGGAGGGGCTTAAAAATGATCGGCTCTCATAGGTTGATGTCTGAGAGCCAATCACTTTGATTGGCTGGTGGGGGGAGGGATCAGGTAAAGAAAAAAAAAAACATTTTTATTAAAAAAACAAAAACACACTGCCTGCAACAGCCATCAGAGCCCACCAACAGAATGAGGAAGCAGGAAGCAGGCCTGATGAGTTCGAGGCCAAAGTCATCTGATAATGGAGCCACCAGCTGGTAAGCCAGAGTGTCAGCTGACTGGGATCGGGTCATGTGAAACTGTGTGGCCTCAGTACACAGATGCCAGAAGCCACTAGGAGCCCGCGGGGAGATAAAGGGAAGTATTTCTAATAGTTCCTATACATGGTAAATTTTTTTAATTTTTTCGATTAAATAATTGTGTTTAATTATTCCTTTAGATAGGCTATAAAGATTTTTCCAACATGTCCGATAGCATTATTATTGAAAAACGGGATCATTTTGTTTTTCTTGACAAAGAAAAAAAAATATTTTCAACTTTCATTTGATCGTTTTGGTCGAATATACTGGAAAATCTAAAACTTTTATTGTACCGTGTATGGGCACCATAAGCCTGCCAGCACCCACAGAAAGCCCCAACAAAGAGGTCCCCGTTATCCCTCAGGCATGCCGGTTAGTTAAGACTTCCTGTTGCCTGAATTCTGGATAATGGGGACTTTGCTGTATAGCAAAAATTATTTTGCAGCTGAAGTCAGTGTTGATTATCTAATCAAAGGCCACGTTACAGTAAGGGAAGAAACACTATTGTTAGAAGAGCTGGGTGACTGCATGGAGAAAGTACTGTAGAAGATCCCATTTCAGAGGCTCAAAAGTAATTGGACAAATTAAATAACTGGAAATAAAATGATCATTTCAAATACTTGGTTGAAAACTCTTTCCTGGCAATCACAGCCTGAAATCTTGTACTCATGGACATCGCCAGATGTTGGGTTTCCTCATTTTTAATACTCTGCCAGGCATTTACTGCAGTGGACTTCAGTTGCTGTTTGTGGGGGCCTGTCTGTCTGAAGTTTAATCTTCAACAAGTGCAAGGCACGCACAATTGGGTTAAGATCAGGTGACTGGCTTGGTCATTTTTCCACTTTTTGGTTTGCTAACCTCCCGGGTTGCTTTGGCTGCATGTTTTAGGTCATTGTCCATCTATATCATGAAACGCCACCAATTAATGTGACTGCATTTAACTGGATTTGAGCAGACCGTGTATCTCTGAAGACCTTAGAATTCATTTGGCTGCTTCCAGTGGCGTAGCTAGAGATTATGAGGCCCCATAGCAAATTGTTTGAGGCCATCAGAACTAGGCACCCTTGAGCAATGCCACCTGCCCCTACCCTATATGAGCATGGAAATGTAAATTACTCAATGTGTACAATGGGCATTGAGACAAAGTCAGAGGATGGATCAACAAAGTGAACACATCAAGTACCACCTGGGCCCCCTCCTCTCCAGGGCCCCATAGCAGTTGCTATGGCTGCTATGGCTATTGCTACGCCTCTGGCTGCTTCTGTCCTGTGTTACATCAATAAACACCAGTGTCCCAGTACCAATGGCAGCCATGCATGCCCAAGCCATCACACTATTATTATTATTGTATTTATAAAATGCCAACATATTAGGTAGCGCTGGACAATAAATAGGGATACATACAATTTAACCTCCCTGGCGTTCAATTTCCCCAGGATTTTTGTGCAAAAAGTGGTTCAACTAATTTTCATAACCTTTTTTCCTGTACCATACCAGGATGTGTCTAGTAAGGGTCTAGTATACATTTTAAGTATAATAGAAGTTTGAAACACAAAATAAAATAAAAACCAAATTTCAAAATTACCCCCCAAAATCTAGTAGTGATGGGCAGATTCGACTTTGAGACAGATCTGTCTGATTAAAGAGAGATCTGTCAGCTGCCCATACACTGCAGGCCGATTCCTGATCGATTTCAGCTTGAAATCTCTTGGGAATCCGGCTGCATCTGGTGACTTGCCGCAGTCCACCTAGTGTATAAATGTATCACCTTGTGGGTTCATTTATACATTACCTGCCCTGTGTCGCCCACCGTGTGGTGCCTATCCATCCTCAGAATCCCCTGCTGGTTATTGTGTTCAATTCAATAAAAATTTTTTTTTTAAAGTTTGCCGCCAGATGTTGATGTTAGGGTCACGCAGCATCATCAACTCCAATTGCTGAGGAATGTGCCACTATCAGAGGTACACAACAAGGGATCAGCATGCCAATGGTGAGCATAACCCCCCACCCCATATGTCTCCCCCTCCGTGCATGAAACACATCATTAGCCCCCCAGTGTAGATTAGCCAGATATATATGTCCCCAGTATTAGATTGGCCAGGTATGGTTCCCCCCCCCACGCTGTGTGTGACCGATCCCCCCCCCTTTTCTTTCCTCCGCTGTGGGTGGTGATTTCCCCCCCCCCCCCCCGCCCTCTCTGTGTGTGGCGATCCCCCCCCCCCCCGTGGGTGGCAATTCCCCCCCCCCCTTGTGTAAATCCCCCCTTTCTTCCCCTCTTAGGGTGGCGATTTCCTGCCCCCGTGTGTCAATCCCCCTTTTCTTATACAACAAGGGTGGCGATTTCCTGCCCCCCCCCCCCCCGTTTCAATCCCCCCTTTCTTATACAACAAGGGTGGCGATTTCCTGCCCACCCCCATGTCAATCCCCTCTTTCTTATACAACAAGGGTGGCGATTTCCTGCCTCCATGTGTCAATCCCCCACTTTCTTATACAAGGGTGGTGATTTCCTGTCCCCCCCCCCCCCCCCCCCCGCCCCCAGAGGCACCCTCGGAGGATAAGAAGGCGGGTATTGACAAACATGGTCGGGGGAGGGAGAGGGCGAAAGCAAGCAGATTAGCTAGAAATCTCTCTGCAGGTAAGGACAAGTCTCACTCTTCCATACCGATTCCAGCAACTTTCTGCTGGACGAGTGAGACTTGTCCTTACCACTAGGGAGGTTAAACAAGGGGTGACAGATAAAGCGGTAGCAAACTATTTTACAACATAGCACAAGGTTATCCATGCAACAGGGTATAAGATGCATGATCGTGTGATTTTAAAGAGACCCAGCAATTCTAGTCCGAGGTAGTCCATGGGAAGGGTGCCATGGGGGTGGGGGGGGGGGGGGGGGGTGAACCCCTGCCAAAGGCTTACAATGTAAAGGATGGTGGACAATCTAAACCTTTTTGTCTGAGAGCCATTAACGCCACATATTTTAAAATATGATTCCGTGAGAGCCATACAATATGTTTCAAACTATGACAGTAGAGTTCATGTCCCTGTTGCCATTTTGATGTGTATACAGTTGATCCACCGGGCAACCGAAGTGTCAGACACGTCTTCAGCTTCTCTTGGGTTTCAGCAACATCAGCAATTTCCCCTGAGAGCCAGATAGAATTACCAACTAACAGCTTGTACAATTACCTAGCTGACTTGGGGGTTGATTCACTTTGTAGGACGGGATATCCGCACTTTTGCCAAATAGGCTGCTTGTCAAGTGAAGTGCGGGGATCTCGTTCTACAAAGTCACTGGACCTGACAGGGTCCAGAGTGGGATAATTGGAGCAGCCGTTCGTTTTGGGGTAGCGCGAGTAAGTTAGTAGTGCATGCTACAGCAGTACTTTGAAAATTGTACTTGCGCTGCCACACTAAGCTGTGCTGCTTGAGCAGTGTAGCTTAGTGAATCAACCCCTATGGATTTGTCTGTGAGCCAGATGTAGCCATCAAAAGAGCCACATCTGGCTCCCGAGCCATAGGTTCCTTACCCCTGATCTAAAGGTTGCCTCCTCCATTTTTTAAAGATGATATGGTATACTTTGGATATTCAGCTGTTCCACGCCTTCTTCATACTTTTTTCTACCATCATTCTGGTAGAGGTTAATCTTGGTTTCATATGTCCAACGAATGTTTTTCGAGAACTGTGCTGACTTTTTAAATGTTTTCACCAAATGCGATCTTTTGATGCGATTTTAATGATCGATTTGTATAGAAAATTTGCCACTTAGAAAGGCAATTGATAAGGAACGATTCTTTGGTCGATTGCTAAATAGGAGGAAATCGATCCGAAAGTTGGATTTTAGGAACGAATTTGAAGAAAGAATCGTTCATTAGAACAGTTCTAAGTACAATTTATAATTACCTTCTGATTATTTTTGATCATAAAAATCTCCTCAAATTATCGTTTTTAGTGAAAAATTGTACCGTTAATGGGCACCTTTAGATGTTCTTAAGTAAAGTCCAATCTAGCCTTTTTATTTTTGAGGCTTGAGTGGCTTGCACCTTGCAGTGCACCCTCTGTATTTACTTTCATGTAGTCTTCTCTTTATGGTAGACTTAGATATTGATATGCCTATCCCCTGGGAAGAGTTGTTCACTCAGTTGGCTGTTGTAAAGGGGTTTCTCTTCACCATGGAAATGACCTCTGTTGTCTTCCATGCCATCCATGGATGTCCAGGTCTTTTTGCTTTGCCGAGTTCACCAGTGCTTGCTTTCTTTCTCCGGATGTACCAAACTGTAGATTTTGCCACTGTAGAATGCCTTAGTTGCCCCACATTTTTATGCATCATTGTGTTCACCCCGCTGAATTAAAGCTGAAAATCTGCATTTCAACTGCATCTGAGTTGTTTCATTTAAAATGCCATAAAACTAAATTTTATTTTTTTTGAATGTCATTGATGTCATGCTAAGTGTGAAGCACACCAGCTCATTACTCGCTCCTCTCTCCTCACCTGTTCACTTGCTTCTTTTTGTATGGCTGTGTAATCAGAAGCTGCTTTCAGGATGAACAATACAATGTATACAAAATGTGTACTGAACAGGCAAGCTTTGTGCACAATAAAATGTGGACATACTTCTGAAAAGCAAATATGATCATTTTTGTTGTGACTCCCCCCCCCCCCCCCTCCTTACCTGTACCGTATGATGTATCATGATGCAGTAACACACCTCCCTCAGAAGTGGATGAAGGTTTACACAAAACTGTATAAATAACAAAAGAAACACATTTTATGATTTTCATGTGCTATAAACAGAGCTAGCAGTGCAGCCAAAGCACACACATTCAAAGGTCTCACCAGAACAGGTTAAAAAGACACCTTAGAGGTGATCTAATTAATATGTATAAATACATAAGAGGGCAAAACAAAAGCTTGGCAGATGAGCTGGGTCTGGGCTTGTGCAAAGGACAAGGGGATATGATCTGCATATGAAGATTTTATTTAGGAAGTTCCTTATAATAACAATGGTTAAAATATATCTCTTACTACAGGAAGTAGTTAAAGCAAACTCATTGGCATTAAGCATTTCCGCATTCAGTAATACAGAAGACAGCTGATTTTTACCGAACATCTTTTAAAGTATCAATTCACTAAGACTGTTAGCGCATGTAAAAGTAAAATTATTCAACTAGTGAGGTTAATGTCAATTCACAAAGATTAGAGCATTCGGTAAAACAAGTGAGGTGTTTAATATTTTATAACCTGCTTGGAGCAGTTTTTCTGTTCATTTTACTGAATGGCTGAGATAGCTAAGAGGAGGAGCTACACTAACTACCAGAGCCGGATTAAGGCTAAATGGGGCCCTAAGCAAAGTAACTGATTTGGGCCCCCCATCATGTCGTAATAGAATCAGAAGATGCAGCTGCACAGCAACATGCCGCACACACCGGGGCAACCGAGCTACTGGTTGCTATGGGCAACAGCCTGCTTTCCTCTGTGGGTGCACAATGCAGGGAATAACAGCGGCAAAATGCAGAGTGAGAGATGAATGGCTGGGATATTTGCACTCGGGGGCTGGGGCACCCCTGTGAAGAGGGCGCCAGATATCACAGCAGCAGCACTTTCCCCCTGCATCTCCAGCCTGGCAATAGCAGAAAGCTCTGGACCCCGCCAAATCGGAAGCCGTTCCCCAGACAGAATTACATAACCACCCCCACCACCGAACAACCGATTTACTCCCAAACTAGACAGCCACCATGCAGCCTCCATCCCAGTGAATACGATAGTCCAGCAGAGAAGGCAGCCGCAGCGGGGGAGATGACAGCACCAGATGACTCACATTCACATATTCACCTATTGACCTATTGCTATGCAAGCAATAGAGGTCCCGTCATGCGGAGCCCATCTGTCTCCTCTAAGTGCTGCCGCTCTGTTACTACTACTATTACTACTTCCTACTTCCTGTCTGATCTGAGAATCAGGAAGTTCAGAGCGAGCGGCTGCACTGTAGAAGAGACAGATGGGTTTCAGATGACGGGATCTCTATCGCTTGGATCATGGATAGGTGAGTGAGCGTTTGCCATCTGCTGCTATCATTCTTGCTGCAGCTGTGGTTCTCTGTGGGAAGGGAGGGAGGAGTGGGCAGCAGCAGAGCGCACAGTAGCAGGAGGGGGACCTAGGAGGAGAGCCTGGCTCTGAAGACAATCAGCAGCACACGGCATGATAAGACAAGACAAGACAAATAACATTTATATCGCGCTTTTCTCCTGGCGGACTCAAAGCGCCAGAGCTGCAGCCACTAGGGCGCTATAGGCCCTATAGGCCCTATAGGCAGTAGCAGTGTTAGAGAGACTTGCCTAAGCTCTCCTAATTAATAGGTACTGGCTTACTGAACAGGCAGAGCCGAGATTCGAACCCTGGTCTCCTGTGTCAGAGGCAGAGCCCTTAAAGGGACTACGAGCAGTGCCTGTGGGTATGCCTTTAAGCATACCCACAACTAATTAAAGTGACTCTGTAACAAAAATTACAACGTTTTTTCTACCATCCTACAAGTTCCTAAACCTATTCTAATGTGATCTGGCTTACTGCAGCTCTTTCTACTATAACCATCTCTGTAATAAATCAATGTATCTTTCCCCTGTCAGACTTGTCGGCCTGTGTCTGGAAGGCTGCCAAGTTCTTCAGTGTTGAACTGTTCCTCTATGCACACTCCAGTGTGTGTTTTATTTACATAAGCCAGCAGCTTCTCTGCTATCTTATCAGTGATAGAAGAGAGCTGGATAAAAATCCTCCTCTGGAGGCTGTGAAAGGAGCTGGTCTGTCACATACTGAGGAATTAACGACATAGGCAGAGCTGTCTGCAGGAAGCCTGTAATGTTCAGTGCATGAGAGAAGCTGGGGACAGAAGGTAAACACACACAAGTGATCTCTTGAGATTCAGAAGTAAGGCTGTATACAGCCTGCTTGTGTATGGATGTATTTTCTATGTGTGGACATACTGTACATCAACCTACTTCCTGTTTTGGTGGCCATTTTGTTTGTTTATAAACAAACTTTTTAAAACAGTTTTTGACTACTTTTAATGCGGCGGGGAGCGGTGAAATTGTGACAGAGGGGAATAGGAGATGTCCCCTAACGCACTGGTATGTTTACTTTTTTGCGATTTTAACAATACAGATTCTCTTTAAGTACATCCTCACACCTACCAGCATGATGTTTGTAATTATATCGCCCTGGGTTCCTTATATTTCATTGCATTGTGCTGAATCGAGCTGCCGACTTTGGAGAAAAGTCGTCCTGTGTAATACAATGTAACTATGGAAAGATGCATATCATTTTGAAGCTCTCTTTCTCCTCTTTCCAATGATAAACTGCCACCCTACGCCTTTTAGTTTTCGCTATTTTCGCGATCGATTTTGATCGTGAAAATAGCGAAAACTAAAAGGCATAGGGCGGCGGTTTAGATATCATTGGAAAGAGGAGAAAGAGAGCTTTAAAATGATATGCATCTTTCCATAGTTACTGCACTTCTCAGAGTCCCTTTAACCATTATACCATCCAGTCACCGCTGACAGGACTGGTTTATGTGCTGATGGCGCCCCTTTGACTCTGAATGGGGCCCCAAGCAACTGCTTTTGTTGCCTGGTCGGTAATCCGGCCCTGCTAACTACTGTTAACCCCACTGGTACCAATGTACTGCTGCGTAGCACATCAGAAAGTAAACTAAACACAAAATGCAGGAGCAGGGCATATTCATACAGGTGTTCCTGTATGCCTTTAGACATGCAGGGGAAAGACTGATAAACAGAAAACCAGAAGATAGAGGAGTCATGCAGACTAAAGGGCTGCGTTTTACTTTTGTATGCTGACAGCATGGAAGCATCAATGTGCAAAGAAACCTTTTAGGCAGATCACCTAAAGAACACTCCCAATTCTGTCCAGAAGTGGGAGAACATCACTTTAGCAGAACAAAGCTTGCTGCCGAGACCTACTCCACAGCTGGTTAGACTTCAACTATTTACTGAACAGATCTGAATTGAAGCCATATATTTTGGTAAATTACCGAACTATTACCACATGTGTGAAAATCTATGGTATAGCTATAGACTTCTGGGTCCTGATGCGGAATTTGGATCTGGCCCCCCCATCTGCCAATTTTCTTGCAACCTAATTTGACAAATTACACCGAACCCATACAATCGATCACAATCTCAAGAACATACAGGGTATCAGGGGACACTTACTGCCTGCAGTCACTGGGGGACACAGGGAAGATGTCAGCAGAAGGTCACACTCAGTGGACACTTACTGTCTGCAATCACTGGGGGACTCTGATAGGGAAGATGTCAGCAGAAGGTCACACACAGGGGACACTTACTGTCAGCAGTCACTGGGGACACAGGGAAGATGTCAGCAGAAGGTCACACACAGTGGACACTTGTTGTCTGCAGTCACTGGGGGACACTGCTGTCAGCTGACCCCTTATTGGTGGGTAGCAGGGGGGACATGAGCAGTGCATAGAGGTCAGTGATCAGCCCTCACAGTACAGAGATGTCAATACTGGAGACTTCAGGGAATAGAAGTGCTCATATTTCCCTTATTCTTTGCTGCAGCCACCAGTTGTAACACATCTACAAGTCTCCCCATTCAGCTCCTGTGACATTTAGTACTGTAATAAGCTTAGAAGAAGGTGGCTGTTACAGAAAGCCGTAGAGCTCCTAGAGTAGTCCTTTGACCAAATGTGGTGTGTTTTACAGAGCAGAGATTTCCCAGCCCTACTCTACCTAATGTGCCAGGACACATACTTGAGAAGTGTAAAACAGCAGGGGACGAAGGACATGTGCAGTGTAGGACCAGGGGATACAACCAGCATCTCACCCTGTCCCTGGCTTCTCTGCATGTTAGCTTCTGCCTTTTAAGGAAAAGAGGCAGGGCGGAAGAGAGTGAATGTGCAGTGTTGATGCCTGAAGCAGCTGGGTCAGGGTACTTGTATCTCTGCGTGGAGACACGGAGTAGAGCCCTGCTATCAGTGAGTGGTGCTTCAAGTCAGGATATTGAGAGTAGCAGATGGGACGCTGGATAGTTCAGCTGAATCCGGGGCAGTCCCAATGAATTCGGGATGGTTGGGCCCTATGGGCATGTGGACAGGACCACATGCACAGTAAGCTGTAGCTAAAGAGTTAGTCACAGATTTTTCAGAGGGCAACGCCACAAGTGAAGGGACCAGGAGGAAGCTGAGAGACCTGACAGACTACGGGGGCTGGAGGAAACCCAGGGAAGAATAACTGAACTTTTTTTTGCCCTATTCAATGAACCATTGAACCGATATGGTAACATGAACTATGGTGAAATCTCCATGACCAAGCCTCATACGGACCCCAAATTGTACACAAATTTGCAGCCCCCCTGGTTTCCGAGATATGACAAACGAACCTATCCCTGGAACCAGCGGGGCTTAGGGGTCCCCTCTCTACCCTCCAAATTTAGGGCCCATAGGAGGCACGGTCATGGATAGCTTTAGGATGAAAAATGCAGTGCTAAGGGACGGTGGTGGGGAGGTGCCAACAGGTATAGTGACAGCCATTTGCTGAGAGCAGCAAAAAGCAGGAAGAGGAGCAGATATCCTTCATCCCAGCCACACCTCCGTGAGTAGTGAGATGAGCATCGGGGAGGGAAGAAAACGTAACTCTGTACAGGGGAATGTGCGGCCACTGGACTGGTTGCAATAGTTGTGACCACGGACCCTACGCCACTGGTAAGGCTCGGTCATCTCAAAAAAAGTCTTAAATGCCGAATGACTATGACAGATCTCATCCAGGTAGTAATGCATGGTCAATTACGTAATTATGTGACTATTTAATCACATAACAATTTACTTTACAAAGATGGTATCTTTTTCACCTGTTCTGATTTGTAAACAAAGGAGTAGAATGGTTTTTCTGGATCTAAAGTTGGCCTCATGGAGCCGTTTCACAGCAGGCAGGTGTGACAATTAACAGCCATCCGTCCAAATTCAGCACAAAATCTGCACTAGGAACTGCAGTTATCCTTAAAACTTGGGATCCTAAAAGCCAGAAAATGCTTTCCTCAGACCCTGCAGTTCTTTAGAGCTCGCCTGCAGCTTTCTCCCCAGATGGCATGATGGAAGAGCTAAGTCAGAGCAGGATCATCCACCAGGCATACAAAAAGAGAGAAGGGGCGCTCTCTGGTGTATTAACTTTTTTTAATATATTGCTTCAATCGCAAGGTAAAGAATAAAACTTACAAAATATAAAAGATGTAAAAGCATATCACACTTAATAGTGTATATCACCGTGCTCCAGGAGATGGATGACACCTGCTCGGACGCCAAAGGTGTTCCGGGTCCCGCAGGCGCTATCGGATCCCCGAATCCCGTTACTACTGGCCATAGAGCGGAGGCGTCCGAGCAGGTGTCATCCATCTCCTGGAGCACGGTGATATACACTATTAAGTGTGATATGCTTTTACATCTTTTATATTTTGTAAGTTTTATTCTTTACCTTGCGATTGAAGCAATATATTAAAAAAAGTTAATACACCAGAGAGCGCCCCTTCTCTCTTTTTGTATTTCTGTATTCTTACCAGTGCCTATACCTTGGTCCCAGGGTATTTTGGGGCAGCACCTGGTGGAAAACTTGTGAGCTCTGTGGAATCGACACTCGTTGGAGCGCAGTGGAACTGTGTGTGTGTTCATCCACCAGGCAACTTAGGCAGGTGCATGGGGCCTAGTGGGTATCAAGGGGCCCACCTGCCACCTTCTCTAACCTTTAAACTTTCTTTTAATAAATGATGAATAATGCATAAAATAGCAATCTTAAAAATCAATCAACAGCGCTGGGTCTCATCCAAACACATACCACACTTCACCTCTCTTCCCAATCTATCCAAATGGGTCTGGATATCCACAGTCGTCTGTATAAAGGATCAGCAGCTATAGTTCTCTGTGCATGGATACAAGATGAAAAATACTTCTGTTTAAAAAATAAACATCATAAATGTTTCTAAAAAGTTCTAGAACTCTCCTGGCATGAGGCAGATTAATATACTATATATAAATTAAAGGAGCATCCTCATTACTCCGGCCCCCCCAAGATGAACTCAGGTGGACACTAACAGTTTTATACAATTAGATAGTTGTCACCTGATAAAATGGTTGAGCAACATTCCAAGAAGTCTATCTCCTCCTGCATGGAAATTGCACTGACTGTAAAGTGTATGACAGACAAGCAGAAATTGTAAGGAATAGGTTTCTGGAAAAATCCGTATTCTAATAAAGCACTTCTGGAAGCAGAATTAGAAGTCAGATGATTAGATTGGCAGGAACTATTGAAAACTAAAGTAAAAAAAGCTGGCCTCCCCAATTTGCATAAATATGCAAACACAGGAAGCATTCAAAGTAAAAAGTATTGTAAATAAGTACTGGCATATTCTATTCACATTCAAGTTTTCGAGTCCTGACTTGAAACCAATTTAGAATCTGGCGGTGGAGCTAAAGATCAGGGTGATGGCAAGAAGATCCTCCAACCTGAAAGATTTAGAGCTCATTGCTAAAGATGAATGGGCAAAAATACCTGTAGAGACTTCCAACCGCTGGTCTGCAATTATAGGAAGCATTTGATTGCTGTAAAAGCCAATAAAGGCTATTCTATTGATTATTGAGAAGGGTATGAATAATTTTGGACTGGACATTTTTTGCTCAAATGTAAATAAAAGCTGAGACATGTTTTTTTTCCACAATAATGCCTCTTGTACTTTGTCTTATTATCATTTGGGAGACACCTAATGTATGTCATTTCTGGTCAAAAAACAACTTGCTGGTTGAATAAAAGTAATTTTAAGTCAAAATTTGCCAGGGGTATGAATAATTATGGGCAGCACTGCAAATATAATATGCATGTTTAGAAGCAATTAAACCCTGCTTTTGGTGAATATTTACTCGCTGGGTGGGCAGGAACATGTGCATCGACCAGCGTGTCAGCGCAGAGCATCGGGTATTGAGAGAAACAAAGAGAATGGAAGCCCACCAATATGGTGCACATCACGCAGCTCTCATGGGCCTCGATTCACCAAGCGGTGATAACTCAGTTATCACGCCTAAAGGACTTTAGGCGTGATGACCTTTTCACCACTGAGTTATCACCGCTTTTTCCTGCTCTTCGCGCGCGCAAAGTCCCATAGGGTTTAATGGGAGCTTCGCGTGAAGCGTCGGGTGCTGCGCGCGCACTTACGCGCCTACGCGCGTACGCGCGGTAACTTCGCGCGAAGCCCTTCTTATCATGCCTAAACTGAGTTTAGGCGTGATAAGGGCCTTTTCACCACGGTGCTAACACTTTGCACCGCTTTGTGAATCGAGCCCATAGAGAGTATATATGAGTCAGTAAAACCTAACAAGAATATAATGGCATACGAAGCATAAGACCGAGTCAAAAATTATTATAGGAGCAACAAATGCAGGAAAGGCAGACGAACACATAAACGGTTAATCAACGTGGCAGTCATTGCTTAGCATCTCCCATCGGTACAGACAGTAAAAACTTTTTGCAGGGGGTCGGTGCACTAATCTGCCCCAGTTTTGTAATAGTACAAGTGCAGTTCCCTCACCCGCTTTCCAAGGCTACAAACCCCTCAATGACAAAGCACCTCCCATCGTAACAACCATATATATCCCCCACCTGCGCTATATTCCCGGATCCATGCCTGACTAGCTACACCACTTAGATGTAACAGATGGTTGGAGTAATCCCCACTCTCCGTTGTCTGTTCGCTGTTGATTTCTAGCTTGCTGCGGGTGTCAAAAGTAATACGGTCAGGTTGCCTTTCCAAGCCTGCGACTTTGGGCACAGGTAGGTACTTGTATAAATCCGGAAAGCCATCTGGGGTGTGGAGGGTGAAAGATGTATCATTTAAAGAAATCTGAACCTGGAATGGGAATCCCCATCTGTGATTTGCTCAATGCTCCTGAAGCATCTTCAGCAAAGGTTGGAGTGTACGGCGCTGGGCCAGGGTGCTTGGCACCAGGTCCTGGAAAAAGCTGATCTGCTTGCCTTCATATATCACTTCTACCCACCGTCTGACAGCTTGCATTATATTTTCTTTTAGGGCTAAGTGGTGTAGTCTACATATGACATCTCTGGATGGTTTTTCGTCTGCTGGCTTAGGTCGCAGGGCTTGGTGAATTCTGTTTAGTTTAATGGGAGTAGCATCCAGGGTTTTCCAGAAGGGCCATTAAATATGGCCGTCACCGAAGAGGTAAGCTGGTTTAGGGAGATTGACTCTGGAAGCCCGCGTAGTCTAATGTTCCTCCCGCTACGGTTTTGTACGTCCTCCATGCGAGCTCAAAGTGAGCAGTTTACCGCAGGTTGTTGCTTGTGAGCCTCCTTAAGACCGGCAAGATCTACTTTCACAGTAGCCATATTGACCTCCTGTGAGGAAACTCGCTACCTGTTTTCGGAGACTACCACGTGGAGCTCTTGAAGATCTGCTCTGGTGGTGGCTGTGATCTTGTCTGCCAGCTCAGTGAGGCTTTGTTCACATCATAAATCGCCAGCGCTATTACAAGCGCTGAGCTATGTATTAAAAGGTTTTTTTTTCTTCGCTTTTCCCTTTGCAGAGTAATTCATTTTTTCATTTCCTGACGTCAGTCAGGAAGTTAATTCTTTTACCCATAAATTAATAGATACAATGTATTTATTCATGAAAGTGCCGGTTTCCCTATACCTTCCATTGAGCAAAAACGCTCAGAAAATGGTACAGGCAGCACTTTGCTTAGCGGATCATAAAGGAACCGTTCAGATGTGAACTCTCTCATAGGGAATCATTGCACAAGCGCTTTCAGGGCAATTTAGAAACGCCGGCGCTTAAAAAAACGAAAACGCCCAAGGGGTAATCGAGCCCTAAGGTCATTTTTGGTTGGGAGGCTATGGAGGTAATCCCATATCTCATTTAAGGAACGAGAGGTAGCTTCCGCAGTGCCATCCTTGGTTTTGGCGCTTCTTGCTGAAGGGTTGTCTGCCATCTTGGGTTGTGCAGGCGGAGAGCGAGCGTTCATAAACTTTGTGACCGAGTGCTGTAAGAGACTGCCTCCTTTCTGGGCTCTGGAGTTGTTGGTCCTCCTTTTAGTATCTCCGGACATATTTCTAGGGTAAGTTAGCAGGAAAAGTGCAGTCTCAGCCTGGTTTTTAGTTCAGTGAGTGGGGAGCTCCGGGAAAGCACGTCTCTATGCCATCATGGTAAGCTCACCACCCCATCCCCACCCCGACAATACTTTTTCAATTGCAAACTCAAAAGTTATTTTAAGCAGAAGACAAAAATTATCTCCTAAGAGATACCTAGGAGAAAAAGTGAATTGGATTAGGACCAAAGGGGGAAATTACATTGTGTTGTGTACTTGGGGTTAAATGAATATTGCGAAGCATACAAGGTATGCATATCTGCCATTCCTAAGAAACATTATGTGGTATTGCACTGCAGGGCCGGCGCTACCATAGAGGCAAATGGCCCCCAGGTCTTCCCGACTTGTGCCCCATGCACCAATTTGTCATAATATCAACTCGCCTATCCCAGGGCACTGCTCCATTTAAGCTCCCTGTCTCCGCTCTCCGTCTCTTCTCTGTGACGAATCATTACGCAATAACAAGCACAGAGTTGTGGAGAAGAGGCAGTCAGCAGGGATGATGACAGGGAGCATGAATAGAGCAGCTCGCCAGGATAGGCAAATTGCTATTCTGACAAAAACACTGCAGGGACTCTGGGGGGAACACAGTATAGTTGAAGGGGGAGATATGGGGGGGGGGGGGGGGGGTGCAAGGCAGCTGGTTCAGGTGCCCGGGGGTGAATATGCTGGAAGAGGGGGCCCCAGGTACGTTTTTGCCATTGGGCCCCATTGTGGCTTGAACCGGCCCTGATGCACTGATATACCAACCGTAGACCAACTCTGCTGTGCAACAACAAATGCACTAACATGAACTTAAATTAAAGAGAAAATGTAGCACAAAGTGATCCAAAAGATCAGCTACAGCAATTAGGGAGTGACAGGGCGGCCTGACAGCTTTTTTTACGGGTCTTCCTGCTTCGTCAGGGGCCAGATATGTTTGGGGGTGGTGCTGTGTGGTTGGGAACCTCCTGGTTTTTTTTTCTTCCTTTGTTGACCATAGCCTGTGGTCTGCCTGCCTTTTTTGTATGGACCAGTCTGGCTAATTTTGTCTTTAAAACACCAGTTTGACAATATATTGATAGGTGAGGGATGTCTTTGTCCTTTTGGGGGCATGTAATTATCTGGTACAAAGTGTAAAAAGCAGGCAATTTTTTATTTAACCATACTAAGTTCCTTCCCACAACCTCAGTTGGGCCATGCTCACATGTATATGTACTGTAGTGTCTCCCTCTCTCCACTCCTGTGCATTACTACATGATGTAAAATTGAGCACAGCTTAAAACTGGTGGTTGGAATTGCAGTTGTAATCAGCAAATCTTCTACTCCATGCTGTGCCTTTTACTGGTGCTTCTATTTCTTCGGATCAGTTCATTTCGGCGTGCGGGTCTGAGAGCCGAGCGCCGAATCTGGGCGCCGTCATAGCAGCAAAGCTATGATGCGTGCCCCGCGTAGCGGTAATTTGGAGCTCTGGCAGTTGCGACAACTCGGAGGGGGAATAGTATTTAACACCGCCTCTAAGTTTAGCGGCAGTGGGGAAAGCCGTCATTCGGCTCTCCCTGCGCCAAACTGAGCGGCGCCAAAATAATATGTAACCCTATTTCTTCATGATCAAAAAAGGTTGGTACAGCAGTCTTCTTTAGTGTTCGTCAATTTCCCTTCATGGTATAACTGTGGAGAGAGATGACAAGAGCATAACCTAAACCTGTACCCATTCTTTTCTTCTAAAATTTGACTGGCTTTGCTTCCACAAATAGCAATGTAAATACCTTTATAAAGCACACAAACTTGCATCATGTTGGATACAATAATGAAAGTATGTGAGCCAAGTAAAAGCAAAGTCTATCTGAGACTTCAAAGGTCACTTTACTTACTTGCTGTACAGAAACTGTCACTGGTAGTAGAATTAAAGTCTTTCCTGTGAATGTGATCTGCAGAAAGGTAAGGTTTTGTTTTCCTTTCAAGACGGGCAGATACTATTCAGTCCTTCCACTTTCTATACAGGCAGTTCCCAAAGTTACAAATGACTCGATTTACAATTGTTCATAAACACAAACAAAATTTCCTCCATGAACAAAATGTACATTACTGCTTTTTTATTACTTAATTTTGTTGTTACATGTTACAGCATTGTATAAACTGGTGTAAGTGGTGTAAAATAAATCAAAAGCACATAGAAAACAACCAAAAACATTGTTTATTAGAGCAGAATCCCTGCACTCATACTAAAGCAGCCTTTCTCAACCTTTCTACTATGGAGGAACACTGCAAATAACTTTTGGATCTCAAGGAACCCCTGCAAACAGTTTTTTGGTCTCGAGGAACCCCTGCATTTATTTTTCAGGAGGCATGGTCTTTAAAAGTATGTGTGGCTGTTTATTTTGGCTGTTTATTTCACTACCCCATTACACTGCCACTCATTATACCGTCTCCTGTTGCCCCAATTTAGTGCTTCTTGTTACAGTATCCCCTATTATAGTGTGCTCTATTATACTTCCCCCACGATGGGGTAAAATGCCAAGGAACCCCTGCAAAGTACTCAAGGAACCCTGGGGTTCCAGGGAACCCTGGTTGAGAAAGCCTGTACTACAGTGTGTACTAGAGCTCATATACTATATGATAAAGAAGAGTAAAACTCATAGAAGCAGCACCACACTAGGATTATTGCAAACATTTATCACAATTTTATTAGGGATAAATCATTCCAAAGTGAAGTAAAAACAATTAAAAACTAGTCATACCCTATGTCATGATATTAGTCATATAAACATGCATCTGTATAGTATTAGAATCAAAGCACTACATCTGAATATTTTAATCAAGAATAGTCAATATAATAACTGGGGTGTTCACTGCAGAGCACCCACCAGCTGTGAACCCGGGTTCAGAACCTCCAGAGAAAGTAGATAACAATAACATTCAATATGAATAATAAACCAAGTACTGCATAGGTCAATACAATGTGTATATAGAATCAGTTTTCCATGATTAAGCTAAAGTTATATAGCGTGCATAGTTGGTGAGGCAACAATAGGGACAGTGTGCAGGAGGTATACTTAGCCGGGCAGAAGTGCAGGAGGCAGAGGGTATGGAGGAGACTGGAGCCCTCGGTGGACTGCTCCACCGGTATCACGGACGTCACAACGCTTTTTCAAAGAGCGAGGGGAATCTCCGCAACAGACCAGCGTGGGATGCCAGTTTAAATCAATCTCCTCATTAAGACCCAATGGAGCTTTTACCTCCAAATTACAATTTAGAGTCAATTATAATTATAAATTATATAATTATAATTACAACAATCAGTGATGTTTACTATATACTGACAGGCTACCGACAAGACAGAAGCTGCCACTTCCATGTCTAAAATCACATAGCTTGATTTTTTTTAAAGGAGTCATCAGTGGGTTTTAAGAACAATACGTGATACTTACCCGGGGCTTTGTCCAGCCCCAACTCCCAGCATGTCCCTCGATGCAGCTCCGCGGTGAGCCGTTCAACTGTGAAGCTTCCTGATCCCCGGCGATGAAGTCAGGCCAACCTGAAGGTCAGCCTGTACTGCGCCTGCACGAGCGGCGCTGTCAATCACCGCCACATGGACCGGAACGTACTGCGCAGGCGCAGTAGTTCTGTGTTTGCGCAGTACGCTCCGGTCCACGTGGCGGTGATTGACAGCGCCGCTCGTACAGGCCGGCCTCCAGGTCGGCCTGACGTCATCGCCGGGGACCGGGAAGCTTCACAGGCGAACAGTTCACCGCGGAGCTGCAGCGAGGGACATGCTGGGAGCTTGGAGCTGGATGAAGCCTCGGGTAAGTAGCACTTACTCTTGTTCTTAAAACCCCCTGATGACTCCTTTAAGCTTTTTGTCCCTAAGTTTCTCCAGTTTATCGTGGAACAGACCAACTTGTATGCCTGTCCTTTATCCACTTACACCAGTAAATGGGTGCCAACAAATGTCACAGATTTTAAAGTTTTAACCGCTTCTGGACCTTGATAATTGAAATCTATGGCCTGTTTTGACCCTTAGCTCTGGCAGGGTGTAGATTTCAATCATCCCACCACACGCTCCCTCCGAGTGCGCTGCTCTCTCCCTGCCGTAGATCACTCGCCCAGAGCTGTGTGAGCCGGTCAGGAGCCAATTTCATTGGCTCCTGACCCTGTCATCATTGTGAGCCAATCCCATTGGCTTACATTGATGGACAGGGTCAGGAGCCAAAGAAAGTGGCTCCTGACCAACTCACACAGCTCTGCCATCATAGCGACAGCAGAGAGAGGGACCCACGGTGATGGGGGAGTGGCGGGTATGTGTGGCAATTTGTCGGGAGTGACCGTTCTTTGGCACCAGCAGGCTCTGGTCCCTAAGAGGCCAGAGACTACTGGTGCAGAGGTGGTTAAAGTAAGGCCACTTATAGTTTGCATGCTCTCCCCCATGGGTGGAGCAGTGCTTTTCAGCACTGGAAGATTTGAGCGCAGCCAGCGCCACCATAGACTGTAATAGGAATTACAGCTGTAGCGGCGCTCAGTGAGTAACATCAGCGCCGTCTGAAGACGGAGCTGAAGTTGCTTTTAAAACACAATAATTCAGCCTCCAGCAATAGCTGGAAGCCAAATTATATCATTCCCTACAAACCATGGCATAGTATTTAACGCTGCCAGGAACTTATGCAGTAGCAGGATCAGCCATATACCCGCTGTATCCTGCGCCCAAGTCTCCCGGCGCCGATTTCAAATGTATGCCCCATGGGCCGCTACGCCGCTACACCACCACAGCGTGGCACAGGGATGTTGTAGGCTGGATCCACGCTGACTCAGCTCGCTGCCCGGGAGTGGCTATGTGATGTGTGGCAAGGTTGATTATGCTGCTTACAATGCTTGATGGCTTTTGCTTCATGACCTGTGACACTATGCTATTACTAATAATCTCATGCTGTGGCTATGCATAAGGAGTTCTATTTATGGAATCATTCAGCAGAGTTCAGCAAGTTTCTTGACTGTGCAGACTTGTGCAGCTATTCAAGCTTACTATCTTATCTATTCACCCCTCACCTTAGGGTTATCTGTGCGGTGCACCTGTATGTGGTGTGTCTGTGATGTTTGAAGCGAGGCGGCCATCCCATGCATTTTTAAATGTTTGTCATTCTACTAGTTTAAATAAATTATATTCTTTTTTGCATTATGGAATCAGTTGTTTTGGTCCTCATTTGTTTACATGGTACATAATATCAGCTTGTTTTTGAATTCACTTCAAACTATTTTGTATTGTAAGGCCACTTATATGTCACCTGAAAATAACATTCAGTGGGCAGTATATTGTAATCAACTTGTACCTCATGCCATTTGATGGCAGGCTGGGGATAAAGCCGTATGTCCTCAGTAAACAAGCCAGGTATGGGGTCAAATTATACAAATTATGTAAAAGCAGAACAGGTTACACATACTCCTTTTACATATGTGAAGGGAAGGAAAGCCTGCTACAGCCTGAGGAGTGCCCAGCATATATGGTCACCACTGGAAAAATTGTCACAAACCTCATAAATCCCTTACTAAATAAAGGGTACCATTTGTTTGAGTGCCCAAAAAAGTAACTTGCACATTGATGTAATAATTGTCTACAAACTGTAGCCCGTAATACCATGAGGCGTATGTGTTAGTACGCCGTTGGTGAGTTGGGTGCAGAGCGAGACGATTGACAGCTCTTCCTGCTGCCACTAAACACCCCGGCGGCGTTAAATATTATTCCCCCTCTGAGTCGTCGCAACTCGGAGGAAGGTTTAATTCGAGGTCCGGTGTTCGCTGGAGCCCAGAATCACTCTTACGCGCCACAAATGCCGCATAACATTTCTGCTCTGAGACGCATGATTTCGGCGCCGGGCACCAGAACCACCTGCTTTAACCATGAGGCTCAACAGGAAAGGATTACCACAGGAAGTTGTGCACAAAAAAATTAAAAAGGGGAAGTAGTGCAGTATGCTCAGCAGTGATCAGTTTGTGAAATATAAAAGGTAAAAAAAATGTTTTCATACTGTCCTCAATGCACACAGGAAGCTAGCGTGTCACTGAGGACTCTAAAAGCAGAGACCATGAAGCCAGTTGCTGTTGTTGACAAGCACATGGGGCAGTGGATTTGTCTGACCAAATGCTCTCCCCATACTTATATAGAAAGGGAAACCGAGAGCCCAATATAGTGTAGTAAGTACTATAATAAGTGGATCAATGAAAAGAGTACAATAGTTACACTCACAAAGCAGGGTTACCGCCAAGGCAATCACTGTGTCCGCAGGTGAGGAGATTGTCCTGTCCTCACTCAGGATTAAGAAGTCGCTCTCTGTAGATAGGAAAAAAAGGGGTATCCCCCTCCACCAAGGGTGGATAATATATGCTAGTATAGGAAACAAAGGCGCCAACAGGATAAAAACAATAAATAAAATGTTTAAAAGTGCTCGGAAGGCAGTGCTGGACTTGCCTCCTGTAAGCAGACACTAGAAACTGTCTATTCAAACAAAATATAATTTATTGGCATACTCCAAAGGTGGGCTGCACCGCGTTTCGCAGGTTTAAACCTGCTTCCTCAGGCAATGAATATAGGAGCATACAACTGGGGACAAAGGCAAACATGGGTGTACATCTGAACCATATACATTGCAAATCAATTTGAGTATACTTATGTAGTATGAATGTGTGGTCACATAAGTGATATAGCAGTGATAGTGGATATTATATGGTCTACGTCAGGCTTTCTCAACCAGGGTTCCCTGGAACCCCAGGGTTCCTTGAGTACTTTGCAGGGGTTCCTTGGCATTTTCCCCCATCGTGGGGGAAGTATAATAGAGCACACTATAATAGGGGATACTGTAACAAGAAGCACTAAGATGGGGCAACAGGAGACGGTATAATGAGTGGCAGGGTAATGGGGTAGTGAAATAAACAGCCAAAATAAACAGCCACACATACTTTTAAAGACCATGCCTCCTGAAAAATAAATGCAGGGGTTCCTCGATACTAAAAAATTGTTTGCAGGGGTTCCTTGAGATCCAAAAGTTATTTGCAGGGTTCCTCTATAGTAGAAAGGTTGAGAAAGGCTGGTCTACGTATATGGAGGTATAGACCAACGGGTGTATACATATATTAGGGTGAGCGCTAAAGTGGTATGCAGTGTACCTGGAAAAAAGGGGGGGAGGGGGGGGATTGGTTTATAATGTGGCAGGTGGGTGGAGTAATTCTAGCGCAGGTGGTGGGCAGGTATTAAGGTATGATCAGTGCGGTAATGAATAGAGGAAGGACCAGAGTGGGATAGTGCATTTGGTAAGGGCAGGATTGAGGGCACCAGAAATGAGGAAACAGAGAGACAGGTATAGTATAACATAAGCAGAGTAACAGTGGTGTGATAAAATAAAGATCCTTACCAGTATTAGGTCCGGGTAACACTTGGAGCCTCTGTGCCGGGCGTTGAAGTATGGTGGATTAAATGGTGTTCAAATCCTGCCCCTGGATCAATTGACAAGTGGGTCGGGAGAGCGAGTTCCCGCCAGAAATCGGGGTCGCATGATAAGCTACATGCATATGGGAGGGATACGACCTTAACGTCGCATCCGTGACGTAGTTGCCCAGTGGGAAGTGCGACCATAGCGTCGCACTGTGGGCAAACAGTAGTGAATGGATGCCGAGGTCCCATGACGTCATGCGCTGTTCATGCGCATGCGCTGGTTACTCTCCCCGTACTTGGTCAAAAGAAATACGAAATGCTGATATAAAAAGGTTGGCATATCTCTCCTCCAAATGGCATTTTACAATTTGTATGTCATATCTAAAAAGGCCAGCAACAGGGACTCGTACCTGACATTTCAGGAACATATTATATCATCCCTGATACTTGCTGGTAAAAGTCCTGATAGAACTGGCCAAATGGCTTGTGAAGATGTGATAAGACTGTGTGACAGACATTTTGCTGCGTTAAATATCACTGATACGCAAAGTACAGCCATAAAAGTTTTTCTGGCAGAATACAACTTCTGAGCACAGAAGGAGCTAGTAAAAGGTCAATAGTTCATGTATTTTTACTCTGGGACACTTAATAGGCTGCCACTGAACAGAGGCAACAAAACATTCATTCAACTTTGTAAATGTTGAACTCAATGGGCGTATGTCTTTTTTCAACCCAAATAACTATGTAAAATAAACTATGGGATATAAAAAAAATCATTTTTTAGGAGTAGGAGGATAAACACAATTGTTTCTCATCAATTTATTTCCACCTTGTGCTCACTCTAAGTAATGAGTTATGATATTTGCAAATAATCGCATTCTCATTGTATTTGCTCAATCACAACAAAAGACTCTGTAATGGCACCTAAGTTTTATTGCAGCAAGGCAGGCATTGCAGGGCACATGATAGCACCTTGTCATGAGACTGGGAGCACTCTGCTGACCACCCACTCCCCTGCCCCTAGCAACAGTGCTAAATATACCATCATTTGTATAACTGCAACTAAATACATAGAATAAACTTCATGCATGTTTTTAAAGAAAAATATTACCATCAAAACTAACTTTTTAATGCTTTTGTTTTGTCTTGAAGGCTACTTATTGAACTCACCAACATGAACTCTGCAGAATTCAGGAAAAGAGGAAGGGATATGGTGGACTACATTGCTGACTACATGGAGCAGATTGAATCAAGGCAGGTCTTTCCGAGTGTGGAACCTGGATATTTACGACCTCTGATCCCTGATTCAGCTCCAGAGGAAGGAGAGACATATGAAGTGATTATGAAAGATGTTGAGAGAGTGGTGATGCCTGGGGTTAGTAATTACTGTGTTAATTAATTACACAACAAATACATTAATTAAGCCTTATCTTACAGATATCTGTCCAATGGGAGACAGTGGGTTAATTATGCAAATGTCCGCCGGCTTCTATGTATCACACGTCTTGCACGAGTTTAATGGGACGCGTTCCACAATTCACTACCACACACTTCCTCCTTCAAGCCGAAAGGAGGAAGTGCACGGTAGTGAGTCTTGCAATGGGAGATGTGTGATGCATGGAAGCCGGCGGACTTTTGGGTAAATAACCACCAAAAGTCCGCACTATTTTCACTCCAGTGAAGATAATGTGATAAAAAAAAGTAATTCAAAAAGTGCTGCATTTTTACAATAATTATGTATGATTTAGTCAGTGTTTGCCCATTTTAAAAGCTTTCCTCTCCCGGATTTACATTCGGACATTTATCACATGGTGACATTTTTACTGCTGGCAAGGTGGCGTCAGTGGAAGTAGCTGCTGCTTGCTTTTTTGGCAGATGGAAACAGCTATAAACAGCTATTACCCACAATGCAACGAGGTTCACAGACAGGAAACTGCCAGGACCATGGTCCTCACAGTTTCCAGTGGGAGGGGTTTCATCACAATATCAGCCATACAATGCCCCCTGATGATCCGTTTGTGAAAAGGAATAGATCTCTCATGTAAAAGAGTGTATCAGCTACTGATTGGGATGAAGTTCAATTCTTGGTCATGGGTTCTCTTTAAACTAAGAAATATTATTTATGTTTGAAACTGGGAGCTGAGATACCCAGTTGCTTTAGTTCTGAAAATGAAATGTAGTCGAATACTTGCATCATATAGGATTTCAGTTGCTTAATAGATTACGGTCTTCTTTCCCAAACATTTTAATTCAAAAAGCACCAAATATCTTCACTGGGTACTACATAGATATACTGCTGTAGTAGATGCAGAATGCATTTTGACACTGTCTTGCTGAAATAAGCCAGGCCATCCCTGGAGAATGCATTCACTGCATGGAAGCATATGTTGCTCCAAAATCTTTATATATTGTTCAGCATCAGGGCCCTTTTACACTTAATCAGTTGCTCTCAGTTAAAATGGAAAGAAAACTGATTTTCAAAGTAATGCCCATGTTTTCCTATGGCATCTTTCACACTTAACGCGTTTTAACTGAAATCTCTTTTCCAATGCACTGCTATGGAAAAAACGCGTACCAACACGCACTAACGCATACCAACTGATTAAGGGCCCATTTACACTTAATCAGTTGGTATGCGTTAGTGTGCGTTGGTACGCGTTTTTTCCATAGCAGTGCATTGGGAAGAAGATTTCAGTTAAAACACGTTAAGTGTGAAAGGTGCCATAGGGAAACATGGGCATTACTTTGAAAATCAGTTTCTTTCAGTTTTAACTGAGAGCAACTGATTAAGTGTAAAAGGGCCCTAAGTGTAAACGGGGCTTCACTGTTGTCTTTCCAGATTTGCAAATTACCAATGCCATGTGCACTAATGCACAACCATGTTGTCATGGATTCTGTGTTTGAAGTAAACTGTTATAATAAGCTTGGAAGTCCTACTTGTTAGCCCAGAGGTTATCATGTCCATGATTTTCAAAAATATTTCAAGAGTTGATCTCTCAGACCACAGGACAGTTTGCACTTTACCTCACTTCATCTTATCTGAGCACATGCTCAGAGAAGATAATGGGCCTGATCGAATTCACTGTTTCTGTAAGATTTATCTTTGTAGATAATTTTTCACGTTCTGTTTAAAATAACTTTTGCACTCTGCAATTGAACAAGTACCAAAACATGATGGAAATGTACTGCTAACATTTTTCTGAGTAGTTTCTTGTTTGCTGATGGCTTTTAAAAAGCATTTCATTTATAATGTGAAAATATCACCTAGGAATACAAGTGTATTGGATCAGGCCCATGGTGTTTCTCAATCATGTTTATATATGATGGTAAAGGAGCTTAGCTCATTTTGCTGCACTGACACACATGCAGATGTGACCTAACAAAGCAGGGATTTATCCAGTAAAATATAATTTTACTAAAATTGTCAGCCTATTGCAGTTTGTATTTTTGGAGGTTTTTTTTTTGTGTGTGTGTGAAAGTCCTGCCTAAGCAACCTGAAGATCATGGCCATCCAATATTGTTTTTTGACCTTGTCTTTTGAGTACAGATAATACTCCAGATTTTCAAAATTATATTATATAAGATAATTTTAATTATATTATAAGTTGTAGATGATGAACCCCCCCATTTTTTTGCAGTTTGTGTTGAGAAACATTATTCCTAAATAGTTGCACTGCCCATTCTGTGTTTCACGCAGTTTTGAGAGACACAACTGCTCTGAGTTGCTCTTTTTATACATAATGATGTTCCTATTCAGTTGTCCATTCACTTAATTTGTATTTTAGTCATTAGATTAGATTTACTCAATTAGTCATTAGATTATGCACTAGAATTTTGCTAGCATCAAATTTAAAATGAGTATGTGTGATATAATATGATTTGCCATAAATGTTGCATACATTCTGTATTCTAAGATATTTTTCTTCTCTTTAGGTAACTCACTGGCACAATCCTTATTTTTTTGCATACTTTCCCACCGGCAGTTCATACCCAGCTATGCTTGCGGATATGCTGTGCGGAGCTATTGGTTGCATTGGCTTTACCTGGGTAAGCTTTCAATATTTTTTTTATTAAACGTCATGGGTTGCTTGAACAGTTGTCATTTATATCCGAAAGAACGCTTTGCATATGAACATAAATGAATGTACTTTAATCCAATTCTGAAATATCTGTTAATATGTAAAAAAAAGTTTTCCCTCGTCAGCTTGTGCCAATACACTGTACGTCAGGTCATACGCCTCAATGCAAATACAGCAGCCAGCTCCATGGTCTAGGTGGCACTCCCAAAACCTCAGGGACAACAGAAAGTATGTCTGAGAGTGAGAAGGCATGTGAGTGGCACATAGTGAAATAACCCTCACAGCCAAGTAGTCTATACCACCTATTTGTTTAAATGAATATGTTCTGGAACCAAGAATTTCAAGGAACGACTATCATTAAACCCACTCTCTAGTTTAATTATATACTTTGGGATGCGAAAATTTGGGCAACCTTGTTAATCTTCATGATTTTCCTCTATAAATCGTTTGTTGCTATGAAAAAAAATGTCAGTTAAATATATCATATAGGAGAGACACACAGTGATATTTGAGAAGTGAAATTAAGTTTATTGGATTTACAGAAAGTGTGCAATAATTGTTTAAACAAAATCAGGCAGGTGCATAAATTGTTCCTCTGCATGAATGCCTTAGTGGATTTTGAGCAGTGTTTAGGGTCATTGTCTTGTTGAAAGATCCAGCCCCGGCACAGCTTCAGCTTTGTCACTGATTCCTGGACATTGGTCTCCAGAATCTTCTGATACTGAGTGGAATCCATGCGTCCCTCAACTTTGACAAGATTCCCAGTCCTTGCACTGGCCACACAGCCCCACAGCATGATGGAACCACCACTATATTTTACTGTAGGCAGCAGGTGTTTTTCTTGGAATGCTGTGTTCTTTTTCCTCCATGCATAATGCCCCTTGATATGCCCAATTAACTCAACTTTAGTTTCATCAGTCCACAGCACCTTATTCCAAAATGAAGCTGGCTTGTCCAAAGGTGCTTTAGCATACCTCAAGTGGCTCTGTTTGTGCTGTAGGCGGAGAAAAGGCTTCCTCTGCATCACTCTCGCATATAGCATCTACTTGTGTAAAGTGCGCCGAATGGTTGAACGATGCACAGTGACTCCATCTGCAGCAATTGACTCTGACTGTTCTCACCATTCGTCACTTCTGTTTATCCGAGATTTTTCTTGGTCTGTCACTTCGAGCCTTAACTTGAACTGAGCCTGTTGTCTTCCATTTACTCAAAATGTTCCTAACTGTGGAAACAGACAGCTGAAATCTCTGAGACAGCTTTCTGTATCCTTCCCCGCCTAAACCATCATGGTGAACAATCTTTGTCTCCAGGTCATTTGAGATTTGTTTGAGACCCCCATGTTGCTACTCTTCAGAGAAAATTAAAAGAGGAGGGAAACTTACAAGTGACCCGCTTAAATACTCTTTCTTACAATTGGAATCACCTGTGTATGTAGGTCCGGAGTCACTGAGCTTACAAAGCCAATTTGAGTTCCAATAATTAGTTCTAAAGGTTTAGGAATAAATAAAATGACAAAATGCCCAAATGTATGCACCTGCCTAATTTTATTTAAACAATTATTGCTCACTTTCTGTAAATCCAAAAAACTTCATTTCACTTCTCAAATATCACTTTGTGTGTGTCTCCTATATGATATATTTAAAGGAAACCTAAACCGAAAAAAAAGTTCTACCAGCCCCATGTAGCCATGCTGTGCCCTCGCAGTCACTCATGGCTCTTCTGGTCCCCCGCTGCCAGCTAGTTTTGTTTTTGCCGACTGGGAGTCGGCCGGCCGCCATGCTTACTTTTTACGCATTCCCGCTGGTGCAGAAAGCTATCGCGGACATTAACACATACATTTGTACGCGTTACGGGTGCAATGCATAACATTTTACGCATTGCACCCATAACGCGTAAAATGTATTTGTTAACCTCCTTGACGGTCTGATTCTTTCCAGATTTTAGGGTCTAAAAGCGGTGCAATTTTTTTTCACTCTTTCAGACCCTAAAACCTGAAAAAAATCATTCTGGCAGGGAGATCTGCAGCAGAATAAAAAAAAAATTACCTTCCTGGGCTCCTGGGCTGCAGTTTTCTCTTTGCCCACAAGATGGCGCTAATATACATATAAACGAACTTCTCTCTATTTCTCTAATATAGAGAAGTTCGGTTTCAATGTTAGCCCCGCCCCCGATGACGTCGCGCTGCCACCACCGCTCTGCTGCCACCACCACGGCTGCGCTGCTCCAACTGGCTGCCGGGTCCCCGGAAGAATAGCGGGGACATGGGGGATCCCGGCGGCCAGGGAAAGACCCCACACTGCCGGGGAGAGAGGCTGGAGTCCCGCTGCGCAGCGAGATCGCGCGCTGGTCTCCACAACTAAAGGTAAAGCTCTGCAATGCCTACCCCGACCTGAGCTCGGGATCACCGATAGCAGCTGCTTTTTTCTACCCCGAGCTCAGGTCGGGAAAACCGGCAAGGAGGTTAATGTCCGCGATAGATTCCTGCACCAGCGGAGAATGCGTAAAAAGGTACGCATAGTGGCCGGTGGACTCCCAGTCGGCTAAAACGAAACTAGCTGGCAGCGGGGGACCGGAAGAGCCATGAGTGACTGCGAGGGCACAGGATGGCTGCATGTGGCTGGTAGAAGCCCCAGGTAAGAGAAACTCATTTTTTTTTTTCGGTTTAGGTTTCCTTTAACTGACATTTTTTTTTATCATAACAAGCAACGATTTATACAGATAAATCATGACAATTAACAAGGATGCCCAAACTTTTGCATCATATATATATATATATATATATATATATATATATATATATATATACATACATACAGTGTATATATGTGTATATATATATATATATGTATATATATATATATATATATATGTATATATATATATATATATATTATATATATATATATATATATATATATTTATATACAGGGAGTGCAGAATTATTAGGCAAATGAGTATTTTTGACCACATCAACCTCTTCATGCATGTTGTCTTACTCCAAGCTGTATAGGCTCGAAAGCCTACTACCAATTAAGCATATTAGGTGATGTGCATCTCTGTAATGAGAAGGGGTGTGGTCTAATGACATCAACACCCTATATCAGGTGTGCATAATTATTAGGCAACTTCCTTTCCTTTGGCAAAATGGGTCAAAAGAAGGACTCGACAGGCTCAGAAAAGTCAAAAAAAAGTGAGATATCTTGCAGAGGGATGCAGCACTCTTAAAATGGCAAACCTTCTGAAGCGTGATCTTTGAACAATCAAGTGTGTCATTCAAAATAGTCAACAGGGTCGCAAGAACCGTGTGGAAAAACAAAGGCGCAAAATAACTGCCCCTGAACTGAGGAAAGTCAAGCGTGCAGCTGCCAAGATGCCACTTGCCACCAGTTTGGCCATATTTCAGAGCTGCAACATCACTAGAGTGCCCAAAAGCACAAGGTGTGCAATACTCAGAGACATGGCCAAGGTAAGAAAGGCTGAAAGACGACCACCACTGAACAAGACACACAAGCTGAAACGTCAAGACTGGGCCAAGAAATATCTCAAGACTGATTTTTCTAAGGTTTTATGGACTGATGAAATGAGAGTGAGTCTTGATGGGCCAGATGGATGGGCCCGTGGCTGGATTGGTAAAGGGCAGAGAGCTCCAGTCCGACTCAGACGCCAGCAAGGTGGAGGTGGAGTACTGGTTTGGGCTGGTATCATCAAAGATGAGCTTGTGGGGCCTTTTCGGGTTGAGGATGGAGTCAAGCTCAACTCCCAGTCCTACTGCCAGTTTCTGGAAGACACCTTCTTCAAGCAGTGGTACAGGAAGAAGTCTGCATCCTTCAAGAAAAACATGATTTTCATGCAGGACAATGCTCCATCACACGCGTCCAAGTACTCCACAGCAGGGCTGGCAAGAAAGGGTATAAAAGAAGAAAAACTAATGACATGGCCTCCTTGTTCACCAGATCTGAACCCCATTGAGAACCTGTGGTCCATCATAAAATGTGAGATTTACAAGGAGGGAAAACCGTACACCTCTCTGAACAGTGTCTGGGAGGCTGTGGTTGCTGCTGCATGCAATGTTGATGGTGAACAGATCAAAACACTGACAGAATCCATGGATGGTAGGCTTTTGAGCGTCCTTGCAAAGAAAGGTGTCTATATTGGTCACCGATTTTGTTTTGTTTTGTTTTTGAATGTCAGAAATGTATATTTGTGAATGTTGAGATGTTATATTGGTTTCACTGGTAAAAATAAATAATTGAAATGGGTATATATTTGTTTTTTTGTTAAGTTGCCTAATAATTATGCACAGTAATAGTCACCTGCACACACAGATATCCCCCTAAAATAGCTAAAACTAAAAACAAACTAAAAACTACTTTCAAAAATATTTAGCTTTGATATTAATGAGTTTTTTGGGTTCATTGAGAACATGGTTGTTGTTCAATAATAAAATTATTCCTAACAATTATTCCTAACAATTCTGCACTCCCTGTGTATATATATATATATATATATATATATATATATATATATATATATATATATATATATATATATATATATATATATATATATAGTGGTTTGCAAAAGTATTCAGCCCCCTTGAATTTTTCCACATTTTGTCATATTACTGCCACAAACATGAATCCATTTTATTGGAATTCCAGGTGAAAGACCAATACAAAGTGGTGTACACGTGAGAAGTGGAACGAAAATCATACATGATTCCAAACGTTTTTTTACAAATAAATAACTGCAAAGTGGGGTGTGCATAATTATTCAATCCCCTGAGTCAATACTTTCAATACAATACATAAATCCTAGCAGCGGGGTCTGTCCTGGCACCAAGACGAGGGCATACGGCGTACCGCATCCCTCTCGCTGTCTCTGACTGCCCAGGCCTCACTCCCACGCTACCTCCGTTAGTTCGTATACACCGGTTCCTTTGCACAAGCAGTGACGTCAGACGCGCTGGACGTAGCTCCACCCTACGCGTTTCGTCCAGACAGTCTGACAGTATATTTATTTTGCACCACTAGTGCAAAATAAATATACATAAATCAATACATCTTAATGTACAAATTAAGCAAATACATAACGCATAATATAAAACAAATTAAAAATCAATTTCATCACAAACTAAATGATAACTTTCCCTAATGGGACACCCCTGTCCACAGAGCAGAGCGTAAATGCAGAATAGAATACCGGATTCTACCGCCTAAACAGGTACCACATTATTTTTATCTCTGTTATGTGTCAGAGCCCCAAAGAGCTGTACACACAATAGTTACATACACACAGAAGTAGATATACATTAGTAAAATGCAGCATAAAATAAGCAACAGCCCTCCCCTAGTCTTACTAGACAGAGTAATTACTCGTCAGCATTATTTATTCTTATCAGTTTGGAATTTTCATTTGCAACCCCAAGGAGATTGGAATGGGAACAGAACTCCTGCGTGGCGTAGATATACTGCGTAGATTGCAGCTAATGGTTAAAATGTGCAGACACACTGTGGTCCTCATGACCCTTTGAAATCTTGTATATGTGCTCAGCTTTTCGCTTCCTCAGTGGTCTGGTGGTATGCCCTTTGTACTGAAGACGGTATGTGCACCATATTAGGTAGACTACATAGTGTGTACAACACGTAATAAAAGGTTTAATCTGATATTCCTGTTGAGTGGAAAAGGAGGTATAAACTTTAGGTTTTTTTGGCTGTTTCTAGTGTACTCCCCATACTGTTTCTGCAGGCGATGAAAACAGGTTGTTGCCAGTCTAGCAACTTAGGTTTAAATGGGGGGTTTCACACAGCTAGGCATCTGCTCATCACGATATGTAGAGTGCTTGAGGGGGCTCAATGTAAAACTTGCCATGGGGCCCATGGCTCCTTAGGTACGCCAGTGGCAAACAGCACCTTGCTGTGGGAAGGAATTTGTCGCAGGAGCTACAGTATTCAGAGGACACTGCTCCGTCCTGTTAAAGGATACCACAACTGACATGTGGCATAATGAGATAGACATGGGTATGTACAGTGCCTAGCACACAAATAACTATGCTGTGTTCCTTTTTTTCTTTCTCTGCCTGAAAGAGGTAAATATCAGGTATGTAAGTGGCTGACTCAGTCCTGACTCAGACAGGAAGTGACTACAGTGTGACCCTCACTGATAAGAATTCCCCCTTTTTTATCTCTAAGAGATAAAAAAGGGGGGAATTCTTATCAGTGAGGGTCACACTGTAGTCACTTCCTGTCTGAGTCAGGACTGAGTCAGCCACTTACATACCTGATATTTACCTCTTTCAGGCAGAGAAAGAAAAAAAGGAACACAGCATAGTTATTTGTGTGCTAGGCACTGTACATACCCATGTCTATCTCATTATGCCACATGTCAGTTGTGGTATCCTTTAAATCACTATAAAGAAAATGCCATCAACAATGGAGGACACCTGTGCACACGTTAGGTTTTTAGCCAAGATGATTTGTAATAAGTCTAACCTCTGTAATCCTAAAGTGTATATAAATCTTTGCAAACAGTCTAGAAGTTTGAGTATTAGACTTTTTTAATATATAATATTATTATTATTATTATATTGTGACATCTGAAGAATTTTTATTTAGTGTATATTGTCATGTCACATTGTCATACCCATTTGTTTCAATAGCATAGAAACAAATGGGTATTTTCACTAAACTGAGGTATTGAGGGGGATTTGGAGGAGTAAGCAGCACCTGACCAATGGCTGCATAGCATTGCACTTAGTTGAACAATACATTGTTATAATCATATATATTCAATCAGATTTCTGTTAAAATATGTTCTAATATTTATTGGTTAAGGTATCAACCAGATAAACAATTGATTTCAGGGACTGTCGATCATTTAATTGATCTATCAAAATTCTGACAGTGATTAAGAGGACTGGGAAAAGATGATCTCTGTTTCGAGTAGCTTTATATTCTGTAATTTTCACAATTCCAGGCCTCAAGCCCAGCATGCACAGAACTGGAGACTGTAATGTTGGATTGGTTGGGGAAGATGATTGGATTGCCAGAGCAGTTCCTAGCTGGCAATAAAGGAGAAGGTGGAGGAGTCATTCAGGTAAGAGCTGCGTATACATTATATAGCTGAAAATTGTAGATTTTTTTTGTTATTTCCTTGGTTATATAATGATGATGATGTTATCCAATCAGTCGTATCCAACTCTTGGTGATTCTATGGGTTAGTTCTCTTCATGCTGTCCGATCTTGTACCATTTCTACCAGTTGCCTTATTACGCACAATCCTGTGTCAGCTTTGATGGTGTCAAGCCAACGTGTTCTCTGGCGGCCTTGTCGCCTTTTGCCACTGATCAGTCCTAGCATTAGGTCTTTCTCTAAGGAATTTGATCGCATCACGTGGCCGAAATATAAGAGTCTGAGTCTGGCGATCTTGTCTTCCAGCGACATGTCTGGTCTTAAACGTTCCAGTTCTTCTTTGTCTGTCATTCTTGCTGTTCATGGAATGCGAAGCAACCATTGCCAGCACCACAACTCGAAGGTTATATAATAAATCTAAACAAAATGTGCTTCCACCCCAACACAGTAATTTCCAGAGACATTACCAGCCCTATTATACATAAATACATTTGAAAATTGTAAACTATATTATGAAAGCTGAAATCTCTGTAGAGATAGTGGCCTCAATTCACTAAGGGCAGTTTGGTAAAATAATTTAGGTCGATAAAATACAGCATTTGGTATTGTATGCTTTTTTCTCCAAATTTACTAATATTTCCCACATGTGGTAGAAGTTCAGTAATATACTGAAAAAAACATGCTTCAATTCACTAAACCCTGTTCGGTAGTCTCACCAGCTGTGGAGAAGGTCAGGCAGCAAGCTATCAGTCCTCTCCTACAAGTCTGTGTATGAGGGGTTCTATCTTCTGTCCTGTGCATCTATGCTAACCATGGAGAGCTCTTCTGTATATCAGTATGCAGATATGCATATCTAAAGGGATAGAGAAAAGCCTTTTTAAATGCCTCCTTCTGCTCTGCCATTCTGAAGTCCCGCCTGCCAGAGTACTGGATCAAATAAGGTGAGAAGCAAGGCTTTGTGGTTCTCCCTGTTGTCTGTCTGGCTCTCCCTATTGGCTGTCTGTTACATCTGACAACTTTTCTGCATGGAGATTGTGAGTTATCGGCTGGTCAGAGCTGGAGATAAATACCAAACACTTTTTCTTGATTTACCAAATGATTTAATCTTGGTGAATTGCAATTTCTTTACATTTCTTGAGGTGTTTACCGTGCAAGTCAGTAACTTACCTCTATAGTCAGTCATTTTACCTTCACTCGATAAAGAATGGTTTGTCTGTTTGAACCGGTGACAGTCCGCTGTGTTTACTAGCTGCAATGTAGACACAGCTTCACCATGAGTATGCCTACTGCTGCTGCTGCTGCTGCTAGCAAGAGCTACTTATACCACAAGAGCATCCTGACTGTTATTCTGGCTGCTCGGCTACCATTATTCACTGGATGGGATGGGAATAAATCATTGATGTTGAAAACTGTGGTGCTGGTCATGCTCTCTTTTTCCTGGAAACCATAAGTGTGTCAGAGCCACGCAGGCTAGACTGTGCACGAGGATTAGATGCAAATGAGGTGTACTCTCTGAGAAGTATAGAATAGAAAGAAGTTGTAACACAGGATTTGGGGAGCCATGTCATCTGCTGGTGTTGGTCCACTGTGCTTCATTAAGTCCAGAGTCAATGCAGCAGTCTACCAGGAGATTTTGGAGCACTTCATGTTTCCTTCCACAGCACCTTAAGTATTTTTTTTTAATTGCCCTATATGTAACAAACATATGGAGAGGAGGGTTCCATTTAAAACTTAGTTAAATGCGCCACATAAAGGCCTGAAACAGGGGCGTAACTAGAAATCACTGGGCCCCCCTGCAATTTGGATGCCCCCCCCAGGCCCGCTCAGGGACGTTTTCTGGGGCAGAAGGGGTTGCAGAATCAGGGGAGAGCTTGGCCACACATCAGCGGGGAGGGGGGACAGTCCCTCCCCTCCATCACCTCGGGCTCTCCCCCAGTGCTCCCCTCCAGCATCTATCAGTAGCAGCAGGGCGGGCAGGAACACATACCTCCATCCACCGATCTCTAAGTGCCTCACGCTACTTCCTGTTTAAACAGGAAGTAGCGTCAGACACTTAGAGAGAGGAACCTCCAGCGGTGGAACGCATGAAGGTATGTGTTCCTGCCTGCTGCTGCTGATAGATGCTGGAGGGGATTGCTGAGCGGAGAGCCCGAGGTGAGGGAGGTGGGGGACTGTCCCCCCTCCCCGCTGATGTGTGCCCATGCTCTCTCCTCATGCTGTGACCCCGCCGGCCCCCCAAAACGGCCCTGAGCGGGCCATAGAGGGGCCCCAGGGCTCCCTGCGGGTGCAGGGACTTCAGCCTTTATTGTTACGCCAATGGCCTCAAATGATAAAAATTATAAAAACTTCTGTGCAATAGACTCAAACCTAGTTGGAGGGGTTCTAACTGGATCCATGAGATAACCAAAAATGAATTGGTGAATCTTTAAACAATAGGTTGCAATACAATTTCAGCTGTTAGAACAAGCTATTGAATGGGAACATAATCGTATTTCCAATAAAACCAAATATCCCTGTACTGTTCTAGCACAATTTGCTAATTATCAGTAAATTTAGATGACACAAACATGACTGACATTTAGGAAAACAAAGTATCTCTTCAACGTGATGCTATGTGTTGTGAAGCATTCTGTATTATTGATTTTCTATCTCCCTGCACTTCCAAGAGGGCACATATCCTAAATGCTATGTGACTGAGAAAGGCTAAAAGCATATTACTAAGCCAAGCTGTAATTGCCCTGTTGGCAAACTGCTGGCTGTGAAAATTAGCTTGTAATTACATTTGAAAACCTGCGTTTTTGTTGGGCATGATTATTGGCTGCTGCATCTGAGGTGGCTCTTGAAATGAGAGGAAAGATGAAAGAAAGATCTATGAATGTAAACACTGGACTCCAATGTTACTGTCACATCTGCTTCCTTTACCATGGCAACTATAATTAACCAGTTCTCCTCTCTACAGTTCCAAATATCAGCCTGGCAGTGAGGTTAGTAACCAATAGGCTGCAGAATTTTATTAGAACCGTCTGTAAGAAATCAAATTAGACTGCGTCATAAAGAAACAGCCTTTAACATAGGAGATTATTTATAAAAGATTGTAACAATTTGTCTTCTCTTTAATTAGTGTGTCATTTTATTGTTAATTTTTGGGGGGCTTTTGTTTGTTGATGCAAAACTCCTCGCAGTGAGAAACTCCATATGATACATGATATCATTACTTTTTTTTTCTGAAGACAAAATAGACAATTTATTGTCATCCAATGTTTTATTTGTATTTATAAATTCTGGCTAAAAGGAACAAAAATAGTTCAAAATGGGGAAGAAATCTGTTCCTATTTAGTTAACTCTCCTTGCTGCAGTAAGTCCATTTTTTTCTGTGAAATAGCCTGTCTGTGAGTAAACTCCACAAAAAAATGATTTTACTATTATCAGTATGTAGCATTATCATTAGTGCTCTCCCATGGACTTCAACTCACTAAGGATTACCGATTTCGGTAAAGCGGAAAACCGCTAATTTTACTGAACATTTTGTGAAACGTCAGTTCACATGGAAAACTAAAACTACCAACTAATGAGATAAATTGCAGACTTGTGAGTTAGGGAAGTACCTAAAAAATGTCAATTCACAAACATTAGAGCATGTGGTAAAAGGCGTGCATAAAAAAAAAAAGGGCGTCAGGATAAAAGGGCTCGGCAGGATAACGAAATCTCAATAATGATAAACCTTGTTAACGAAATTGATTAATGATAAAAATGGTTTTAAAACTGTCGAAAGATGATTATGAAAATATATTAAGGTTAAAAACCGTAACGCAATTCAACAATACAGCTTAACCCAACCCTACTCTCACACAGAACTCTCCCCTGGTGATGTCTAAAACTAACCACTCCCCCAGTGTTGCCTAACCCTAACCACCCCCTCCCCAGTTGATGGTGCCTAACCCTAACCACTCCCCTGCAGAAACACCCTTTTACACATAGAAACGATAATATTGTTGATAACGTAAAATCTGTACATACAAACTAAATAATATGACAAAAACTATAATTTTGCAAGCTTCTAACATACTTCAAAACCTTTAATGTTCTGATGTTGTGAACCATATTCATCGTGCACCCTTTTTTTCTGCCATATTAACGATAATTACATTAGAGTCTATGGCGGGGCCCTTTTCATCCTCTTGCCGGCGCCCTTTCTTCCTTCTTCTGATAAAAGCAAACCTGGCAGAAGTTTCCTCTCCTGGCTGGCATCTGGCTCACAGCTTCCCGACTATCCTCCTGCAACAAATCTCCCGCGCTGACAGGCAGAGAGCAGGGCTATGGGAAGATGGCGCCCGAAGCCCTGTACTGGAGACACAAATAGTCTCTAGTGCAGGGCTTCGGAAGCCAACTTCCCGCAGCCCTGCTCTGCCTCCCGGAAGACTCCCACAGGCTGGCTGAGGTGAGCTGCGGGTTGCTGGGAAAGAACTAGATGCCGCGGACAGTTCCACACCTTAGGGGTCACAATCGGGTGGCAGCGTTCCCCCCCCCCCCCACACACACGGCACTTCTGCCCCCCAAAACAGCCCTGGGCGGGCCCTGGACCCCCCTGCAGCTGTGGTAGTTGCAGCCCCCATAGTTACGCCCCTGTATCCCTTCTGGATACCTGAGAAACTTAAAGATTGCCATCAACAAATTTGTTTGGGCAAATAAAAGAATTGGGATCAGGGATTAAATCCTCTCATTACCATACAATCTAGGGGGTGCAGGGCTTCCTCATCTGAGGCTATATTATTACGCTGCTCACTTACTCAGGGTAACAGATTGGGCGGCTACAGTCGCCCGTAAAGATTGGACAGAAATTGAGCAGGCTATAAGTGGAGTTTATCTTCCTGGCCTGGCGTGGATCCCAACTAAGACTTTTACATCACTTGCCATTGACCATCCTCTGATAGGTGCTCTTTGCCATGGTGCACTTAGCTGTCATGCTGAGACACTTGGTTTTGGGCCTTGCAATATCTGATAATGCAAAAGTCCCTGCACCTGCTGTTGCTTTAAATATATCAGGAGGCTTTACATGCAGCCACTTCTTAGACAGGTGCTCTTTGTCAAGATGCACTTAGTGGTCATGCATGCTGAGACACTTGGTTTTGGGCCTTGCAATATCTGATAATGCAAATGCTGTCGCTTTAAATGTATCAGGAGCCTCTGGACTGGAACACAATTTTGAGAAAGGTCAAATTTGCACGTTAAACATGAAATTCTGATTTGTTTGTAGTACGTAAGGGATCGCAATTACGAAAAAAAGGTAATTACGAAATTCCCCATGACCCCATTTTAGAAAGAAGACACCCCAAGGTATTCCGTTAGCAGTACGGTGAGTTCATAGAAGATTTTATTTTTTGTCACAAGTTAGCGGAAAATGACACTTTGTGAAAAAAACCAATAAAAATCAATTTCCGCTAACTTGTGACAAAAAATAAAATCTTCTATGAACTCACCGTACTACTAACAGAATACCTTGGGGTGTCTTCTTTCTAAAATGGAGTCATTTGTGGGGTTCCTATACTGTCCTGGCATTTTAGGAGCCCTAAACCGTGAGGAGTAGTTTTGAAACAAAATTTCTCAAAATGACCTGTGAAATCCTAAAGGTACTCATTGGACTTTGGGCCCCTTAGCGCAGTTAGGGTGCAAAAAAGTGCCACACATGTGGTATCGCCGTACTCAGGAGAAGTAGTACAATGTGTTTTGGGGTGTATTTTTACACATACCCATGCTGGGTGGGAGAAATAACTCTGTAAATGGACAATTGTGTGTAAAAAAATCAAAAGATTGTCAGTTACAGAGGTATTTCTCCCACCCAGCATGGGTATGTGTAAAAATACATCCCAAAACACATTATACTACTTCTCCCGAGTACAGCGATACCACATGTGTGGCACTTTTTTGCACCCTACCTGCGCTAGGGGTCCAAAGTCCAATGAGTACCTTTAGGATTTCACAGGTCATTTTTGTTTCAAGACTACTCCTCGCGGTTTAGGGCCCCTAAAATGCCAGGGCAGTATAGGAACCCCACTAATGACCCCATTTTAGAAAGAAGACACCCCAAGGTATTCCGTTAGGAGTATGGTGAGTTCGTAGAAGTTTTTATTTTTTTGTCAGAGGGGGGAATAGATGCAAGCAATGCACTGGCGAGGTGATCAGGGCTGGGGTCTGAGGGCATTCTGAGGGTGTGGGCGGGTGATTGAGTGCCCTAGGGGCAGATAGGGGTCTAATCTGATAGGTAGCAGTGACAGGGGGTGATTGATGGGTAATTAGTGGGTGTTTAGGGTAGAGAACAGATGTAAACACTGCACTTGGGAGGTGATCGGACGTCGGATCTGCGGGCGATCTATTGGTGTGGGTGGGTGATCAGATTGCCCGCAAGGGGCAGGTTAGGGGCTGATTGATGGGTGGCAGTGACAGCGGGTGATTGATGGGTGGCAGTGACAGGGGGTGATTGATGGGTGGCAGTGACAGGGGGTGATTGATGGGTGATTGATAGGTGATTGACAGGTGATTGACAGGTAATCAGTGGGTTATTACAGGGGAGAACAGATGTAAATATTGCACTGGCGAATTGATAAGGGGGGGTCTGAGGGCAATCTGAGCGTGTAGGCGGGTGATTGGGTGCCCGCAAGGGGCAGATTAGGGTCTGATCTGATGGGTAACAGTGACAGGTGGTGATAGGGGGTGATTGATGGGTGATTGATGGGTAATTAGTGGGTGTTTAGAGGAGAGAATAGATGTAAACACTGCGCTTGGTGGTGATCTGATGTCGGATCTGCGGGCAATCTATTGGTGTGGGTGGGTGATCAGTTTTCCCGCAAGGGGCAGGTTAGGGGCTGATTGATGGGTGGCAGTGACAGGGGCTGATTGATGGGTGGCAGTGACAGGGGGTGATTGATGGGTGATTGACAGGTGATTGACAGGTGATTAGGGGGATAGATGCAAACAGTACATGGGGAGGAGGGTCTGGGGGGGGGGGGTCTGGGGAGAATCTGAGGGGTGGGGGGGTGATCAGGAGGGAGTGGGGGCAGGGGGGGATAAAAAAAATAGCGTTGACAGATAGTGACAGGGAGTGATTGATGGGTGATTAGGGGGGTGATTGGGTGCAAACAGGGGTCTGGGGGGTGGGCAGGGGGGGGGTCTGATGGGTGCTGTGGGCGATCTGGGGCAGGGGGGGGGGAAATCAGTGTGCTTGGTGCAGACTAGGGTGGCTGCAGCCTGCCCTGGTGGTCCCTCGGACACTGGGACCACCAGGGCAGGAGGCAGCCTGTATAATACACTTTGTAAACATTACAAAGTGTATTATACACTTTGTATGCGGCGATCGTCGGGTTAACATCCCGCCGGCGCTTCCGTATGGCCGGCGGGATGTTGCGGCGGGTGAGCGGCGCCAGGCGGAGGCGGAGGATCGCGTCACAGATGACGCGATCGCTCCGCCCATGCCCCTACAAGGACCGCCGCCATTTGTCTATACGGCAGACCTTGCGGGGTCCACTTCCCGGCCGCCTCTGTGCGTTAGGCGGTCGGGAAGTGGTTAAAAACTACATTACCGACAGTTATACCCGAGATTTCTGGAAATTGGGGAATCCTGATTGCTAAAGGCTCAATACATAGAGCAAACAGTAAGGGAGAGAGGGGGCACCCCTGCCTAGTCCCGTTCTTTATTGGGAAGGTAGAAGAGGTAACTCCCATGTTACATACTAATGCGGAGGGATGAGTATATAAACATCTACCGGTAATTCCGTTCATAAAATCGCCCCTAACCCTGAATTTCTGTAGGCTCAACCTCATAAACCTCCAGTCTACCCTGTTGAACGCCTTCTCCGCATCTAAAAAAAAAGGAGCAGAGAAGACGGAAGCTAGTATAATTCTATTGGAAACCACCCATGATGTTTCCTTTCTTCAGTTTAAGAACTATAAAAAAGTGCCCCAGCAAGGCCAGCATGACATTGTCTCTGAAACTTTGGGGAGATTTTGTAAGTGAAAGGAGAAGTTCAGAGGTATATAGTTGAATATATAAATGTAGGGGCTGAAGAGACGGTGAGGAATAAAGTATAACGAATAAAATGTATAGGATTCTGTGATTGGAGGTTAAACACATCTGATGTTGGTAGTGTTTGTGTTATATTTCAAATATTGATTTCAAAGCATTTTTTTAATCTCACTGTTCCCAACCCTGCTATCTGATGTCACAGCAGTTTAATTTCCTCTTCTTTATAAGGATCTGAATTATCTTCTCTAGCCTTCCTCGCGAAAGTAAACAAGTTTGTGTGATGTGTGTCTCATGGGCACACAAAAGCTATTGTATGGGATTTTGCTTTTCAGGATTGTATGCTGCACATTTAACTAATAAATTGTTTATCACTGCTAGCTGTTTTGTATTAAAAGTCATTTGCAAAGAGGAATTACTGTATTTGTTGTTGAGTAAACATCTCAGATCCCCTCATGCTGTCGTCAGAAGCTTTTAGATTATCAAGGAATTGATGTCAGCGGTGACAGTAATATCCATTCTGAATGCAATATTAGATTTGTTTGTAAAAGGATAATGTAGGACTGTTAGATTTTTACTTCAGTACTTCAGATGTGCGCCATATTGTGCCTGTCAAGATGTACTTCTTGCTCACCTGAACTCTGTAGAAAAGGATTTATTTACTATGGAAGAACAGTATATGTAAAATGTAGATACACATGTATAATTTGTCAGCTATACCAACAGAAAATAAATAGCATGTAAACATGTGTACATGAGCAGCACATTGCCTTATTTTCTCCAGCACAACAGCCACACTGCTGTGTGTATCATTTGGAAATCTAAAAAAGCTTGCTCAAGCAAGAAAATCTATCTAAATCGTTTGCTTTATTGCAAGTTGACTTCCTAAGGTTTAATAAGTTTTGTCAAAGCAAGGCATTTGACAAAGGACGTGGAGGCCTGAAAAGTTTTGTCATTACTATGTCTGTATATGCTGATTAGATTTTGGGAAATAAAAACTCGAGATGCTAGCATAATATTGCCCCTGTTTGACTCTCCAGTAAGGCCGCATCTGGAATATGGAGTTCAGTTCTGGGCACCACATTACAGAAAAGATATTGCAGTTTTAGAGCAGGTGCAGAGACCAGCAACAAGACTAGAGGGATGGAAGGCCTCACTTACCAGGAAACGTTAGATAAACTGGGCTTATTTAGTCTGGAGAATAGATGCCTTAGAGGAGATCTAATTAATGCATGAATACAGTAGCAATAAAAGTATGTGAACCCTTTGGAATTATATGGATTTCTGCACAAATTGGTTATAAAATGTGGTTTGATCTTCATCAAGTCACAACAATAGACAATCACAGTCTGCTTAAACTAATACTACACAAACAACTAAATGTTTCCATGTTTTTATTGAACACACCATGTAAACATTCACAGTGCAGGTGGACAACGTTGGTGAACCCTTGGATTTAATAACTGGTTGAACCTCCTTTGGCAACAATAACTTCATCCAAATGTTCTTGTAGTTCCAGATCAGATGTGCACAAATGAGTAATTCTTGACCACTGCTCTTTACAGAATTATTTCAGTCCAGCAATATTCTAGGGATGGCTGGTGTTATTCGCTTTCTTGAGGTCATGCCACAACATCTCAATTGGGCTGAGGTCAGGACTCTGACTGGGCCACTCCAGAAGGCGTATTTCCTTCTGTTTAAGCCATTATGTTGTTGATTTACTTCTATGCTTTGGTTCATTGTCCTGTTGCAACATCTTCTGCTGAGCTTCAGCTGGTGGACAGATGGCCTTAAGTTCTCCTGCAAAATGTCTTGATAAACTAGATAACCTTTGGAATTCATTTTTACATCGATGATAGCAATCTGTCTAGGCCCTGATGCAGCAAAGCAGCCTCAAACCATGATGCCACCATACTTCATAATTGGGATGAGGTTTTGATGTCGGTGTGCTGTTCCTTGTTCCTCTTTTTCTCCACACATAGTGTTGTGTGTTTCTTCCAAACAACTCAACTTTGGTTTAATCTGTCAACAGAATATTTTGCCAGTACAGCTGTGGAACATCCAGGTACTCTTTTGCAAACTTTAAATGTACAGCAATGATTTTTTTGGACAGCAGTGGCTTCCTCTGTGGTATCCTCCCATGAACTCTATTCGTGTTTAGTGTTTTACCTATTAAATGTTCGCTAACAGGGATGTTAACATATGCCAGAGACTTTTGTAAGTCTTTAGCTGACACTCTAGGATTTTTCTTCATCTCATTGAGCATTCAGCACTGTGCTCTTGCAGTCTTCTTTACAGGACGACCACTCCTAGGGAGAGTAGCAGCATTGCTGAACTTTCTCATTTATAGACAATTTGCCCTACCATGGACTGATGAACAACAAGGCTTTTGGAGATACTTTTATAACCCTTTCCAGATTTATGCAAGTCAACTATTCTTAATCGTAGGTCTTCTGAGAGCTCTTTCGAGTGAGGCATCATTCACATCAGGCAATGCTTCTTGGGAAAAGCAAATAAAAAAATAACTGGTGTGTATTTTTTATAGGACAGGGCAGCTATAGCCAACACCTCCAATCTCATCTCATTGATTGAACTCCAGCTGGTTAAGACCTTACTCCAATTAGCTCTTGGAGATGTCATTAGTCTAGTTGTTCACAGACCTTTTCCATCTGCACTGTGAATGTTTACATGGTGTGTTCAATTAAAACATGGAAACATTTAATTATTTGTGTGGTATTACTTTAAGCAGACTGTGATTGTCTATTGTTGTGACTTAGATGAAAGCCAGATCACATTTTATGACCAATTTGTGCAGAAATCCATATAATTCCAAATGGTTAACATACTTTGTATTGCTGCTGTATAACAGAGGGCAATATAAAAGCTTGGTGGACAAGCTTTTTGTCACTAGGCTTTTACAAAGGACTAGGGGACATGATCTGCGCATGGAGGAAAAAAGTTTTAGCTATTTATTTAGGAAAGGGTTCTTTACAGTAAGAGTGATTAAACTGTGGAATTTATTGCCACAGGAAGTAGTTATCGTCAACTGCCCCTGATGAGTCCTTGATGAAACGCGTTGGGTGTTGCCTGGGCAGGAAGTGATTGGTGGATAAACGAGACGTCCTCTGTCACAGGACGGATGTGAGTTCCTGGTCCTCTGTGCTTTAGCGGCAGAGAACTTGTTAATATAGCACTTTTATTTTGACCAACAGCCCCGTGAACTGCCTTCTCCGCTGTGTGATATGCCCAGAGGTTGGCGGAAGACGAGAGGAGACAGTTAGCTACCAGTAGCTTCGCCTGACAATACCCTGCAGAAGAACTAGACTCGAGCTGCCAGGAAATCTAAGTTGGCGGCCGATGATCATGAGGCCTCACAGCATGGTCTCTCCACACCGGACCAGAAAATCCCACTGATCTTTACTCAGATGCAGGATGCCGATGGTCCACCGCCTTAACAGTGTTCCTGGAGTCCCTGGTGGTTGATATAAAAAAAGTTTAACGTACAGAACTGAAGGAGGCTGTTAAAGACATCTTGCAACAGCTGCATGATCTCGGGTGCCGAGTGGGTGACTTAGAGCATCAAACTGACTCTATTACCGATGCACTGGAAGCTGATAAAGCCCTTATCGATGAACAAGCCACTAAAATAGAGACCTTAGAATACAAGCTTGAAGACATGGAGAATTGGAGTCGATGAGCTAACATACGTATCCGAGGGATTCCAGAATCGGTCTCTGAGCTCAAGGCCACTGCCCTCAACCTCTTCAGTGCCCTCCTGCCCCATAATGACCCAACAAACCTCCGGATTGTTCAGATACATCGAGCGCTCGTTAGACCGCAAAACTCTGATCTTCCTAGGGACGTTGTCCTTAAAGAGACACTGAAGCGAGACTAAATCTCGCTTCAGGTCTTATATATAGCAGGGGCACGTGTGCCCCTGCTAAAACGCCGCTATCCCGCAGCTTAACGGGGGTCCCTTCACCCCCAACCCACCCCCCGCAAAAGTTGGTCGTAAAATGGTCGCTGGGAATCTTCTTCCTGGAGGCCGGGCTAACGGCTGCAGCCCTGCCTCCCAGCGCGTCTATCAGACGCGCATCGCCGCCTCTCCCCCGCCCCTCTCAGTGAAGGAAGACTGAGAGGGGCGGGGGAGAGGCGGAGATACGCGTCTGACAGACGCGCATGGGGCAGGGCTGCGGCGGTTAGCCCTGCCCCAACCAGGAAGCGCTCCCCCGCTGCACGGAGGGGGTTTAGGGGGACAGGGACCCCCGTTAAGCCGCGCTATATAGATCTATTCTCGCTTCAGACTCTCTTTAAGCTGCAATACGAGGATGTACGTGACATGTTGCTGGAGGCAGCTAGGAACCTGACTGCCCTCCCTGGTTTCCGGCGGCATGGGGCTCGCAGACACAAGTGCGACTGGGCCCGAGCTCTTGAGGGGGCCCCGTGCGTTCCCCAGCCACACACTTTCTTTTCTCTCCCAAATCCCCAATGTGTCACGCAGAGGCCCAGGCAAAGCACAGTCCTGCATACTTTGTGTTTGGGCCTCTGTATTTACATCTGACAGTGCAGCGGCTGTGGCTTGCTGTATACAGGTAGTCCCCTCCGGTGCTCTCTTCTTCCAGCTTGAATCGGCGTATCGGAGTTGCTCAGCAGACGCAAACAATTCAAGCTGGAAGAAGAGAGCACCGGCAGAGACTACCTGTATACAGTAAGCCACAGCTGCTGCACTGTCAGATGTAAATACCGAGGCCCAGACACATAAAGCAGGCAGGACTGTGCTGTGTCACAACCACAGATGTCAATGTCGGGGCCCGTACACATAATCATACAGGCTAGGCTGCTTGCTGTCGTATGTTTTCTTTTGTTTTTAAGTCTGCTGAGTGTTATTTTCTGTACTTTGCTCGTCAGTCTGTGCTCTTTACAAGCTGCATATGCGACCAGCATAGCATTTCTCTGTACATTGCTGCCGAAGGTAATGATGCCCTCTTCAGTATGCCATGAAACTATCAGCACAAACCAAAATTTCCTGCAAGTTTATAAAGCGTGCTTTAGATCAAGTCTGTCAATGATCACTTTCAGTCTGAAGTACGGTGACCATACGTCCCGCTTTACCCGGGACGCGTCCCGCCTTCGGGGGGCGCTGTCCCAGGCTGCATGAGGTCCCGGGAAACGTCCCGCTTTTAGCAGCGGGATGTCCCGGCCTCGGGACTCTGGCCACCGTACAATGAACTAGCCGCAGCGTCTACTAGACGCTGCGCTAGTTCATTCCCCGCAGCCCCGCTCCAGCCTGCAATGTTCTCCTCCAGCAGGCACAGGCAGAGCAGGGCTACGGGAAGATGGCGTCCGGAGGCGGAGACCTGTATTGGAGACTATTTGTCTCCAGTACAGGGCTCCGCCTCCGGACGCCATCTTGCCGTAGCCCTGCTCTTCCTGTGAGAGGCTGAGCGGGAGATTGAACATCGTCCAGGCCAGGGGGAGCTGCACCTGAGGCACCAGAGGCCGGCTGCGTGAGGGGACGTCTTCTGCCAGGTGAGTAAATGCCTTTTCTTGCAGGTGAAGTGTTTGGCCGCATTGCGTGTATTTTGAACTGACATGTTTGCCCGCAGTGCGTTTATCTTGTACTGACATGTTTGGCCGCATTGCGTGTATTTTGTACTGACATGTTTGCCCGCAGTGCGTTTATCTTGTACTGACATGTTTGGCCGCATTGCGTGTATTTTGTACTGACATGTTTGCCCGCAGTGCGTTTATCTTGTACTGACATGTTTGCCCGCAGTGCGTTTATCTTGTACTGACATGTTTGGCCGCATTGCGTGTATTTTGTACTGACATGTTTGCCCGCAGTGCGTTTATCTTGTACTGACATGTTTGCCCGCAGTGCGTTTATCTTGTACTGACATGTTTGCCCGCAGTGCGTTTATCTTGTACTGACATGTTTGGCCGCATTGCGTGTATTTTGTACTGACATGTTTGCCCGCAGTGCGTTTATCTTGTACTGACATGTTTGGCCGCATTGCGTGTATTTTGTACTGACATGTTTGCCCGCAGTGCGTTTATCTTGTACTGACATGTTTGGCCGCATTGCGTGTATTTTGTACTGACATGTTTGCCCGCAGTGCGTTTATCTTGTACTGACATGTTTGCCCGCAGTGCGTTTGTCTTGTACTGACATGTTTGGCCGCATCGCGTGTATTTTGTACTGACATGTTTGCCCGCAGTGCGTTTATCTTGTACTGACATGTTTGCCCGCAGTGCGTTTATCTTGTACTGACATGTTTGCCCGCAGTGCGTTTATCTTGTACTTACATGTTTGCCCGCAGTGCGTTTATTTTGAACTGACATGTTTGCCCGCAGTGCGTTTATTTTGTACTGACATGTTTGCCCGCAGTGCGTTTATTTTGTACTGACATGTTTGCCCGCAGTGTGTTTATTTTGTACTGACATGTTTGCCCGCAGTGCGTTCATTTTGTACTGTGCGTTCATTTTGTACTGACATGTTTGCCCCCATTGCGTTTATTTTATGCTGACATGTTGCCCGCAATGCGATTATTTTGTGCTGAAATGTTGCCCATTGCGTTTATTTTGTGGTGTCTGGGGTAACTGTTGCTGCATTTATTATTTAATGGTCATAGTTGGCTGTGTTTGCTGCTTTGGGGTTATGGTATACTATTAAATAGCATCACACAGTTTCTGCACACCTATGATGTGAATCCACGTTTGACCACATCACGGCGTAAACACTGCTTTCTTATGCCTCGCTGTTGCATCATTCTGTTAGCTCCGCCCATAGAATGTCATGACCACGCCCATTTTTCGCGCGCGCTGCAGACACCAAATTTTGCGCGCGCCGCACCCCCTATTTTTCGGTGCGGCGCGCTCCCCCCCCCCCAATTCACCCCGTCCCAGGTTGAGCCTACAAAAATCTGGTCACTCTATCTGAAGTCAAAGCAAGAAGTTTTGAATCAGGATGATACCATTTATTGGCTAACTTAGAGTTTTGAATCAGGATGATACCATTTATTAGTCTGAAGTCAGGTGGGTGCGTATTCATGTATATTTCTTCTCAGAACTTTAGCCATTTTATGACATTGCATATGGTGCATAAACTGGCCTATTCCAGGTCACTGACTATTGTCTAGTCTCTGTGCACTCTCATGCCAGTTGACTGATTATGCTGCCCACACTGCCCCATGCTGAGTCACGCCCTCTTAATTCTTTTATTACATAGATATAGTAAGTTATGTCACTGACTGTCCCCAGAGCAACTTACAATGTAATCCTACCATAGTCATAGTCTAATGTCCTTCCATTTTATTATTATGTATTTATATAGCACTGGCATCTTCTACAGCACTTTATAGGGTACATAGGCATGTCACTGACTGTCCTCAGAGGAGCTCACAATCTAATCCTACCATAGTCATAGTTTAATGTCCTACCATATTATTATTATTATGTATTTATATAGCACTGACACCTTCTGCAGCACTGTACAGAGTACACAGTCATGTCACTGGCTGTGAATTAATAGGAATTATGACCCTATATGTCTTTGAGGATTGTGTTCGCTTGTTGGGGGCGAGTTTGGCAAACTAGGTTGCAAGAAAATAGGCCTGAACTGGGGGGGTGGGGAAGCAGGTCCAAATTCTCCATCGGGGCCCAGAAGACTAGTTACGCCACTGCTGGTGTCCCAGTCATGGTAAAGCTGTTTGTGGATCTGGCACCAACTACCATCCAGCGGCGCAGGGTGATGCACCCCATCACTCTCTTGCTTACTAAGGCCTCAGTCTGCTATCGATGGGGGTTTCCATTTTCTCTCAACTTTCAGCATGATGGCCGCTCTTACACCCCATGGTCCATCAAGGAAGGAGGACGTCACCTGAAGCAGGCTGGAATCCCTGTCGAACCCCTGACACCTGCTCTTCTGCCACAGAGGCTACTACACATCTCATCTCTGCCCACATAAAGCTATGGCCCTTAACCTTCCAGTCTCAGAACTGGAGGTGACTGCAGTGATCAATGCCTCAAAAATGGAAAGGCCCCTGGCCCAGATGGCCTTTCTGCCATATATTATAAATTTTTTTAGAAAGGTCCTTTCTTATCCGTTTTTATAACACTATTTTGGATGGGAAGACCCCTCTCCCTGAATTTCTACAATCTGTCATAGCTGTAATACCAAAATCTAAGTGAGACCATTTGGAGGTGAAGAACTATCATCCTATCTCGCTATTAAACCTGGACTACAAGATCTTCATTTCTATCTTGGTGTCCAGACTTAACAAAGTACTTGGTCCCCTTATAGGGGCCAGGTCAGATTTATCCCGAATCGTCAAGCTCCTGACAATGTAAGAAAGTTCAAAGATTTGCTCCATGTCGCCAACTCTAGACGCCAGCCCATTGCTTTGGTTTCTCTTGACATGGAAAAGCTTTCAACACTATCGGCTGGCCCTACATGTTGGCGGCATTGAGGAAAGCGGGCATAGGAGGGGGTTTACTACAAGACATTAAATGTCTATATTCCTTGCCTACAGCTACTCTTAAACTTCCATCCCTGCTCATTGACCACATAACAATACAAAGATGTACACTTCAGGGCTTCCCCCTCTCCCCGGCCTTGTTTGCCTTAGTTATTGTAGTCTCATTGATAAAACAGAAGTTCTCTTCTCAAATCTATCAAAGACCCACAGTCAACATTTGGCTGTTTCTTTGGGTATCACTCTACAGCCTAAATACATAACCTATCAGGGTATTAACATGCTGATCTGTCTGGGCTTTTCCAAATCCGTCCTATAATTAACAAACTAAAACATGACCTTTTGTCTTGGAATTACCCTTCGATTTTGTGGACTGGCAGGATTCATGCAGTTCGCATGACCCTATTACCACGTATATTGTAACTTTTCCGTTCCTTGCCGATCTCTGTGACACAGGTGTCACTTTCTGACCTGCAACGCCATATCTCTAGATTTATAGTAGAGCTTATGCAGAAGCTCACATACTACAAGTCAACATAATTTAGTCCACTAAAATATAAGCATGAACAGAGGCGCCAGCAGGATAAAAGGTACTAAAAAGTTTAAAATTCCTCAGGAGGTGGTGGTGGACTTACCTCCTTGAAGTAGACAAGATACTGCCAGCTTTTTAACAACAACAGGTTTATTTATATACTCAAGACAACCTATTTGTTATTGCCTGAGGAAGCAGCAATATACCTGTGAAACGCGTTGCATGGTTGTAAGGAGTATAAAAAATAATCCTGTTGTTAAAAAGCTGACAGTATCTTGTCTACTTCAAGGAGGCGAGTCCACCACCACCTCCTGAGGAATTTTAAACTTTTTAGCACCTTTTATCCTGCTGGCACCTCTGTTCACTCTTATATTACCAATATCCACCCCTGGTGGAGGGGTCGATCCCCATCTCTTCTTTCATGATCTACAGAGAGCGGACAGGTCTAATCTCCTCACCTGCCTGTACAGTGGTTACCTAGGAAGTAACCCACTTTTGTGAGTATATACAGTATATACTTTTCAATTCCAACCTATTGTTTTGCTTACTACACTATATTGGGCTCTCGGTGTCCCCACTTTTGTTTATAGTACACTAAAAGGCCATCAAGTACAATTATATATGTTCCTTTGAATCACTTCTCAATCAAATTCAACTTCCAATCCACAAAGTGACAGTATAAAATGCTCACCAACGTTACTGGCTGATTGAATTACAGATCAGCAAACAGGTTTTGGTAACAGATTCCACTGTGATCTGGTCAAACTCAGAAATAGAAAATGGGAGAAAACATAGCGTAATCCAGCCAGGGATTACAACCCTATTATTCGCACCACTTTGTGATCACCGTGCTATATAACCAGTGCCTCCAACAGCATGCAATAGTTAAGATGCAGGCTCACTAGATAACATTGCTGACCAATCACAGACCAGTCTTCAGCGCTTTGCATAAACATGATTAGTACGTACAAATCTTTCGACTTTTACTGTCAGACATCACTGGAGGTACATTCTTTAAAGTCTTGTCCCATGGAAGTTTAAAGACTGTACATGTGTATGCAAAGTGCTGAAGGCTGGTCTGTGATTGGTCAGCAATGTTATCCGGTGAGCCTGCATCTTAACCACTGCATGCTGGTGAAGGCACTGGTTATATTTAGCAGCATGGTGATCATGAGGTGGTGTGAATAATACACACGTTTGTCTATGGTAGAATATGCATAACAAAGAAACAAAAAAAGTGATATATATATATATGTACCTTTCATACTTAGGGTACTGCAAGTGAAGCAACACTCATGGCTCTGCTTGCTGCAAGGACCAAAGTTGTGAGACGACATCAGAAAGAAAACCCAAATTTAAGTGAAGCCGAGATCATTAGTCGGATGGTGGCCTATTCTTCAGACCAGGTTAGTTTTATCTTTGGCATGAAATGACTCTTCTGTTTGCGCGATATAAACATCATACTTGATGTTATGTTATTGTTCTGATATTGCCAAGATCACTGTGATAAATGGTAGTGGTGTCCACAGCAAAAGTAAAAAAGTTATTTGTGTGACTCACATTACAAATGTGACAGCTAGAATGTGGCATCAAATGAGTGCAATTGGTATCATAAATTTACAACCAGGAGTAATACAGATAAGGCACAGTTATAGCGCATACCCAGTAGAGGGTGCATAGCAGAAAATGTTAGACAATATACAATATCATGACACATATAAGTGCTTATCAGGGGTATAACTTCCACCTCACCCCGATAACAAGTGTTACCTGCCCCCCCCCCCTCAAAGAAGTGTAACTCCCCCTCTTCTTCTTATTGCAAGTTTGGCCAGTATGGCACTCTTCCCCGCTTCCCTATATGAATGCCATACAGATAATGCCATACAGTGAGGAGAGTACTGGAAGAGGAAAAGGAGAATGAGGAAGCCCCCATGAACCATTGCAGTTATGAGGGTTGCATCTGCTATTGTAATGCTACTGGAACTTAGTCTAAGGGTTTCAAACTCAAATACAAAGTGGACTGAAACAACACTGTGACAAAGTGGCGGGCCAACCTCAATATCTAGTGGGCATCTCCCTCCCTTATAAACATTCCCTTTGTCTAATAGCCCCTCTCCCTCTCCTATACTGTTCCCTGGAGTGGTCCTCCTTCCCACACCTATACAGCTCCTCCCTTCCGTATACAGTTCATTGGTGTCTAGTGACCCTCTCCATCCCTACAGTTCTCTGATGTCTACTGCCCCTTCCCTCCCCATACATTCCCCTGGTGTCTAATGGTCCTCCTGCTTTCCCCTATACAGGTCCTTGGTGTATAGCAGTTCTCACTCCCCTATACATTTCCCTGGTGTCTAGTAACCCCCCTCCCTCCCCTATACAGTTCATTGGTGTCTAGTGACCCCCCTTGATCCCCTATACAGTTCCCTGATGTCTACTGCCCCTTCCCTCTCTTATACATTTCACTGGTGTCTCATGCTTTCTCCCTCCCTTATACAGTCCCCTGGTGTCTAGTGGTCCTCCCGCTTTTCCCTATAAAGTTCCTTGGTGTAAAGCGTTCCTCCCTGCCCTATACAGTTCCATGGTGTCTAGTAACCCCTCTCCCTCCCCTATACAGTTCTAGTGCTTTCCCCTTCCCTCCTACATATGGCTTTTCTGCTGATCTAGTGCTTCATACCAGTATAGCTTCCCTGGTGGTCTAGGCCAAATATAATGCACAGTGGGGAAACCAATTGGGGACCAAAGTTGATGGCTCTATGGGTCAGATTTGGCCCATGGGCCAAGAGTTTGACATCTATGATCCAGAGGATTAAGGTAAGAAAAACAAGGGGAATGGAGTTGATATGTGTTGGTTTCCAAGTGGGAAAGGAGAATGAGATGTGTTATAGGGCAAATTATATACTTGCCTGAATGGATGAGTTTAAAAGTTGTGCTTCAAGCAGGAAGGGGCTGAAAAGTGCTGAATGGATTATGGAAGGAAGTACCAGAGGAGAGGAGGTGTAATGTCTGATTGCGCTGCCCGGAAGCTCCCTTCCACACTGAGTAGCATGCATGCTCAGTGTGAAGTTAATGATGCTGCTGGAGGTAAAATACTAAATATCTCCACTCCCACACCTCTTACACTTCCCAAATTTTCAGGGTAGGGAGGGAACCCCCAGAACGACCTCTATGCCGAATTGCAGCCCCCGAGACCCGCTGGTTCAGGAGATAGATTAGAGAAATCTATCTCGGGAACCAGCGGGTCTCGGGGGCTGCAATTTAGCATAGAGGTCGTTCGGGGGGTCCCCTCCCTACCCTGAAAATGTGGGGAGTGTAAGAGGTGTGGGAGATATTTAGTATATTTAGGTGTGGGAGATATTTAGATATTTAGTATTTTACCTCCAGCAGCATCATTCTATAGGAAATGTGGCCGCACAGTCTCCTACTGCGCATGCGGGGCAGCGCAAATCAGCAGGCAGCATAATCAGACACAACAGAGGAACTGAACTCCTGAATGTGAGGTGGGAGGAGATGACTAAAGTGGGTGAGAGGAAGAGATCATTTTGGGTAATTTGGGAATAGATTATGTTTTGGGTGATATCTGGGCATTACTTCAGCAATGTAAAAAGGAGCTACAATAAAGACAAATTATGACCAAGGATTGAACTTCATTCCAATCAGTAGCTGATACCCCCTTTCCCATGAGAAATATTTTCCTTTTCTCAAACGGATCATCTGGGAGCTCTGTATGGCTGTTATTGTGTTGAACCCCCTTCCACAGTGTGAAATCATGACCATGGTGCTGACATCACACTGTGGGAGCCTTGTTGCATTGTGGGAAATAGCAGCTGTTTCCAACTGCCAAAAAAGCAAGCAGCAGCTACTTCCACTGATATCACCTGCCAGCAGTAAAAATGTCAGAATATAAATCAGGGAGAGCAAAGATGTTACAATGGGCAAACACTGAATAAATTATTTATACATAATTATTGCAACAATTAAGCACTTTCATGTTCATTGCGTTATTTTCACTGGAGTTCCTTTTTAAGGTGGCCACTAATGATACAATTCTGCAAACGATCATTTACGAACAATTATTCATATGAGCAATCAGAAATGACCACTAACAGATGAAAATCTCCCAACCAATCCAATCAAATGAATTAAATCAATCCAATTTTTGGATCAATCCCAGCAATCTGATTGAACTGGTTAGGAGATTTTTGTTCTTTGGTGGTCCCAAATGTTCATTTCCAATCGTTCATGCGAATAATCATTTGTAAATGGTCGTTCGGCAAATTGTAACATTAGTGGCCACCTTTACAGAGGGCAGCACAGATTAGTATTAGAAGCTTGAACTGGATTCTTTGTGATCGGCAGTCAAAAGTGCTAATGACATAGGGAAGCAGCATGGAGCAAATGACATGGGGAAGCAACATTTAAGAAGTAAGAAGAAATGTGAATGAATCACACAGCCAAAAGGTTGGATTATAATCGTGCTGTAATGATCGGTGTAACACAGAGAGAGGATCTGATTACCGGTGATCTGCAGTATCACAGGGAATACAGATATATACCAGATTATAGATGTTCTGCAGTATCACCGATAATGAGATATATAAACTAACCTCTGGTCACCTGAGGAGTAAGAGTGTTTGGTGCAAACAGTAATATACAGAGGACTGGACCTCAGAACAGTAAGGAGTCCAGCACAATTCCTTCTAGACTCTCTCGGGAGGAGTCAGGCTGAGAGAAGGAACGAGAGTGACACTCAAGGGGGAATGTCACTACCAGGACTGGGAACCGCCTCTAACAGTAAGGTCGGTTCTCGAGGTCGGACAAGCCAGGTCGTAACCACACGGACAGATAGAATGCAGATTCAGAAGGCAGAGGCGGAGTCTAAGGTACAGGCAGGGTTCGGCAACAGGGTATCAGAGATATCGAGGTACAAAATCAGAAGGCAGATGCAGAGTCTAAGAACGAGCCGGGGTTCGGCAACAGAATATCAGAATAACGAGGTACAGGATCAGAGTTCAGGAGAATAGTCAGGCAGGCAGAAAGTCATAACAGATAATCACAATCAAACTAGTACTTTAAACTATCAACAGAATCTAACTAAGTGTAGGATTACAGCTCCAGCTGGTCCTGGCACACATTAGGATCTGACTCAGGTCTGAGTGCTACCACTATGTGATCGCAACGCCAGACAATCAGCAACTGAACAGCCAGCAGTATATATACACAGCTACTCTCCAGCACCTCCCCTAGTGCTGGACCAATGAGAGGACTCTGAATTGTCAGCTTACCAGCCTGGTCAGCTGACCTACTTCTGGCTACCATATAAGTTCTGCCTCTCTGCGCGCACGCGCGTCATTCTAAACCTAGAGGGACTATGGGTCCCAGCCACACCAACACTGTCATGCCCTGCACCTGCTGCCCCATGCGCGGGGTTGGTCGCCCCGCCAGCGGCCCTGGCGACGGCCTCCCCGCGCTGGAACAAAGTATCGGCAGCAGGGTCATGCGCGCTAACCGCCGCGTCAGACGTGGCGGTTTCTCCGCGTTCCGCGATGCCCTTCCCGGAGACAGCCGCCTCTCGCTGTCTTTCCGCGTTTCCTCACAGTACCCCCCCCCCCCTCGAGGAGTGGCCTCCGGACAACTCCTTCCAGGCTTTTCTGGATGTAAAATGTGGAACTCCCTCTTTAACTTATCGGCATGCATGCGGCCCTCAGGTACCCACATTCTTTCTTCAATACCATACCCCTTCCAGTGCACCAGATACTGTACTGAGTTCTGCACTATACGTGAGTCCAAAATTTTCTCCACTTCGTACTCAGGTTGACTGTCCACCATCACAGGAGGAGGAGGAGTGGGACCCACATGGACAGCTGGCTTGAGCAGGGACACGTGAAAGGACCTTACCCCACGCATGCTGGCGGGAAGATCAACGGTGTAAGTAACATTGTTGATCTTTTTAGCTACCGGGAACGGACCCACAAACCTGGGACCAAGCTTATCTGAGGGTTGTCTCAGGGTCAAGTGACGTGTGGATACCCACACCAAGTCTCCTGGCTGGAACCTCCACTCCAACGAGCGTCTCTTGTCAGCTTCACCCTTTTGACTCTGAAACGCTTTCTCCAAATTATTTTTCACTATCCACCAAGTGTCTTTGAATGACCTTTGCCAGAGCTCCAGAGCTGGAAACGGAGTGGAGACTACTGGCAAAGGGGAGAACTTGGGCGATCTCCCTGTCACTATCTGGAACGGGGAAAAACCGGAAGACGAACTCTTCAAATTATTCTGAGCGAATTCTGGGAAAGGCAAAAATTTTGCCCAATCATTCTGTGCCTCCACAACATAACATCTTAAGAACTGCTCCAAAGACTGATTGATCCGTTCAGTCTGCCCATTGGTCTGCGGGTGGTAGCCTGACGAAAAAGACAGCTTCATGCCCATTTGGTGGCAAAATGCCCTCCAGAATCTAGAGACGAATTGGACTCCCCTATCCGATACAATGTTTTCCGGAATGCCATGCAGCCGGAAAATGTGGACGATGAATAGGTCGGCCAATTCCTGGGCCGAGGGGAGTCCTTTCAAGGGCACGAAATGGGCCATCTTACTGAAGCGGTCGACTACCACCCAAATGACCGACATGCCTTCAGACCTGGGGAGCTCACCCACAAAATCCATGGACAGGTGAGTACATGGTTCACACGGGGCGGGCAAAGGCTGTAAGGTACCGACAGGTGCCAGCCGGGAGGGTTTACTTTTCGCACATATTGCACACTCCCTAACAAACTCCTTGCAATCTGCTGATAGGGAAGGCCACCAGGCGCACCTCGCCACAAGATCTTGGGTTCTGGCTGCTCCGGCATGTCCAGCATTCTTGTGTGCATGGAACATCTCTAGGATCTGAAGACGGAAGGGCAGGGGAATGTATATAACCTCTTCAGGCTTCCCTTCCGGGATGTCCTGCTGAAAGGGACTCAAAGTCTCCTTCCAGTCTTCCCAAGTATCAGTTGCAGCCAGGACCAATTTCTGTGAAACAATACACTCGGGGACAGAGGGCTGTGCTGTCTCTGGCTCGAAGTACCGGGACAGAGCATCTGCCTTAACATTCTTGCTCCCTGGAGTATACGTAATAATGAATCTGAACCGAGAGAAAAATAAAGACCAACGAGCCTGACGGGGACTCAACCTTTTAGCCCCCTCGATGTATTCCAGGTTCTTGTGATCAGTGTAAACCGTGATCATATGTTCTGCTCCTTCTAACCAATGTCGCCATTCTTCAAAAGCCAACTTAATGGCCAGGAGCTCCCTGTTGCCTACATCGTAGTTTCTCTCTGCTGGGGAGAACCTACGAGAGAAGTAGGCACATGGGTGCATTTGACCCTGCAGACCTGACCGCTGAGACAGCACAGCCCCCACTCCGACCTCTGAAGCGTCTACCTCTACAATGAAAGGGAACGAAGTGTCCACATGTCTGAGGATGGGTGCAGAGCAAAAGAGATCCTTCAGGGTGGAGAATGCCTGACAGGCTTCAGGTGACCAATGAGTGGTGTCTGCCCCTTTTTTGGTGAGATTGGTGAGTGGTGCAATGACTGTGGAATACCCTTTAATGAACCTTCTGTAGTAATTTGCGAAGCCTAGAAATCGCTGAAGCGCCTTCAACCCAACCGGCTGAGGCCATTCCAGAACCGCGGAAACCTTGGCAGGGTCCATGGACAGGCCTGAGGTGGAGATAATGTATCCCAGAAAAGCGACAGTGGTTACCTCGAAGATACATTTCTCCAGCTTGGCGTAAAGTGAGTTCCGCCTCAGTTTATCTAATACAAATTTTACATGGGTCCTATGCTCAGCGAGGTTGTTGGAGAAAATAAGTATATCATCTAGGTATACTAGAACGAATCTCCCCAACACCTCCCTAAAGACCTCATTAATGAGTTCGTGAAAAACGGCTGGGGCATTACATAACCCGAAGGGCATCACCAGGTACTCGTAATGCCCGTCGGGTGTATTAAAGGCCGTTTTCCACTCATCGCCCTTTTTTATTCGTATTAGGTTATACGCACCCCGCAAGTCTAATTTCGAAAAGACCTTAGCGTTGGTGACCTGAGTGAATAAGTCGTCTATCAGGGGCAGAGGAGATAGCGCTTCTTCACCGTAATTTTATTCAGGCCCCGGTAATCAATGCAAGGCTGCAATCCTCCGTCTTTCTTCTTAACAAAAAAGAAACCTGCCCCAGCAGGCGACCGAGACGGGCGAATGAAACCTTTGGCCAAATTCTCGCGGATGTACTCCTGCATGGCCAATTTTTCGGGCCCAGATAAATTGTACAGATGACCCCGGGGGGGCATACAACCTGAACGGAGATCAATGGGACAGTTGAAAGGGCGATGTGGGGGCAGCTTATCAGCGTCTTTGGGACAGAACACGTCAGAATATTCAGAGTACTGTTCTGGTACACCCTCCACCCGAACCCTGGTTTGACCCAACGTCAGGTTCCCTAAACATTGTTGGAAACAGTGGGGTGACCAGGCTGTTAACTGACCAGTGGCCCAATCTATTTGTGGTGAATGAACCACGGCATGCCTAGGATGATAGTGGAGGTGGACATGTGTAACACAAAAAACTGTAGGTGTTCCTCATGCAGTACCCCTATAGTGACCTTCACCTCTGGAGTCTGTGACAGGGGACGATTCCGTTGCAGGGGAGAATCGTCCACTGCCGTGACTTGAATGGAAGGTTTCATGGGTGTGAGAGGAATACCCAATTTCTGAGCAAATTCATGGTTCATAAAATTAGCCGCTGAACCAGAATCAATAAAATCCTCAGTGGCTACAGACTTATTCTCCCATGTAATGGTACAAGGGAGAAGCAACCTTTTTTCCTTAAGGGGTGAGAATTGTGTGCCTAGGGTGTCACCCCCCACTACTCCTAGGCAAACTCGTTTACCGGCTTGTTGGGGCAATTTCGTACCCTATGCCCCCCTTTAGCACAATACAGACATAGCTGTTCAGTCATTCTCCGTCTTCGCTCCACCTGGGTCAGCTTCGACCGACCGATCTGCATCGGCTCGGGAGGAGGCAAGACCGGAGAAGATGAGACAGAAGAAGATGCAGTAACTAGGGGTGCAGCCGAAGGTGCGTAGGATGTCAACCTAACACGATGACTGCCCCTAGTCTGTCTCTGATGGCGCAGCCTGCGGTCAATTCGGATGGCCGATGAGATGGCCTCATCGACTGTCTTGGGTTCGGGCTGGCTCAACATCAAGTTGGAGACCTCATCCGATAACCCAGACAGAAAGCGGTCTAACAGGGCATAGGTGTCCCACCTGGCCGTAACTGACCACCTTCTAAATTCGGCCGCATAATCTTCGACCGGTCCTTTGCCTTGCCACAAAAGCTTGAGCTTCCGCTCAGAGGTCGCGGCAAGGTCCGGGTCATCTTAAATTACTGCCATGGCCTTGAAGAATTCCTCCACGGAGGTAAGGGCTGTGTCCTCAGCGGGCAAACTGTACGCCCATGTCTGAGAATCGCCTGACAACAGGGTCTTAATAAATGTGACTCTCTGGGTCTCAGTTCCAGAAGACTGAGGCTTTAACTCAAAATAGGACAATACTCTACTCCTAAAATTTCGGAAGTCAGATCGGTGGCCTGAAAACCTTTCAGGTACTGGCAAACGTATGTCAGAGCTAGAAGGGGATCACACATGATCCACTGATGTCTGGAGGGTTTGTACAGACCCTGATAGGGCATCAATAAGGGTTCTGTGGGTACCCAGTACTTGATTAATGTTATCCACCGAAGCGGCAAGTACACCCAGACAATCAGTGTTTGCGTCCATTTTGTATTTGGTCTGGCGTTCTGTAATGATCGGTGTAACACAGAGAGAGGATCTGATTACCGGTGATCTGCAGTATCACAGGGAATACAGATATATACCAGATTATAGATGATCTGCAGTATCACCGATAATCAGATATATAAACTAACCTCTGGTCACCTAAGGAGTAAGAGTGTTTGGTGCAAACAGTAATATACAGAGGACTGGACCTCAGAACAGTAAGGAGTCCAGCACAATTCCTTCTAGACTCTCTCGGGAGGAGTCAGGCTGAGAGAAGGAACGAGAGTGACACTCAAGGGGGAATGTCACTACCAGGACTGGGAACCGCCTCTAACAGTAAGGTCGGTTCTCGAGGTCGGACAAGCCAGGTCGTAACCACACGGACAGATAGAATGCAGATTCAGAAGGCAGAGGCGGAGTCTAAGGTACAGGCAGGGTTCGGCAACAGGGTATCAGAGATATCGAGGTACAAAATCAGAAGGCAGATGCAGAGTCTAAGAACGAGCCGGGGTTCGGCAACAGAGTATCAGAATAACGAGGTACAGGATCAGAGTTCAGGAGAATAGTCAGGCAGGCAGAAAGGCATAACAGATAATCACAATCAAACTAGTACTTTAAACTATCAACAGAATCTAACTAAGTGTAGGATTACAGCTCCAGCTGGTCCCGCCACACTTTAGGATCTGACTCAGGTCTGAGTGCTACCACTATGTGATCGCAACACCAGACAACCAGCAACTGAACAGCCAGCAGTATATATACACAGCTACTCTCCAGCACCTCCCCAAGTGCTGGACCAATGAGAGGACTCTGAATTGTCAGCTGACCAGCCTGGTCAGCTGACCTACTTCTGGCTGCCATATAAGTTCTGCCTCTCTGCGCGCACGCACGTCATTCTAAACCTAGAGGGACTATGGGTCCCAGCCACACCAACACTGTCTTGCCCTGCACCTGCTGCCCCATGTGCGGGGTTGGTCGCCCGCCAGCGGCCCTGGTGTGAGGTCCCTTTAGCCCTCATAAGATGCTAATCTTGATATGGGCATATAGGGTTTTTGGGGACAACCAGCTTCTTAATGTAATCAGAGATACTGAGATGAGTTTTAAGTCAGATCATCTAATAATTAAAATGTATATTTTATTATAAACACATAAAACATATTTAAGAGAATTCACATATAGCTAGAACAGACACAAGCTGATACAGACAGCCATCACAGTAATAAGTGTTACATGCAATAACAATAGTTCATCATACAATTTTTTTGATTGCTCTCCTGTATGGGGTGCTTTCAAATGGAATTTACTCCCTAGTAGTGAGTGACCCCCACTATATAAACTAAAGTGGGGTCACACTGGGATCAGAGTGTCCGTATGTACTTAAATAGCAATAGATACACAGTGGCTGAGATGTACTCGATGTCTTAACGCATTTTGTGTATAAAACAGTTGTATAATTCACTTCATCAGGAGTAGAGTATTATTCTTGGCTTAAAGGCACAAATACACTGTAGGCTGATATCCCATGGATTCAAAAGTGGATCTCAATATTTGTATGTCTCTCATTTATGTTGCAAGCTCCCAACAACTGTTTACATTCCACACGTGCACTAACTGAGTAACTGGCACCAAGCTCTGATACTCCCATACAAGATAGTGCCTGTAGCAATCAGTGTGGAGTAGCTCCTGTGCTCTACCCAGGCATGAAGCTATATTCCCTAACCCAGGATGCTGCCTTTTTAGCACCCACGTTGTTTCATTTTAATTTTTAAATTTTCTTCAAATATTTTTCGAAGAAAATAAAAAATAAACAAAAACTTATGACACTGCCACAGAAATCTTGCTATAGGTATTGCAGAATCCTATTGTAAATAAATTTCAGCACTCTTATTACAAATAACCTTACTATAGGAAGGTAAATACCAATAACTTTCCTTCCTTCTTTCTCTTTCTTTTCTTCCTTCCTGCAACATTCCTGACAGAGGGAGATGCTGATATTAGGAAAGTAACGCCATATGAACTTGCCCTGGAGATATTGTTAGTTATCTGCAGACAAATAAGACAAAGAGCGTATTGGGAATCAGAGTCAGGGTCAAATCTACAGGACTCTATTGCTAAAAAATGTAAAACTGCTAGATCCTGCTCCAAACTATTGCTGAAAAGACTTGCACCTTTGGAATATAAACAATGAGGCAATGCTAAGCATGCAATAAACTATACTGCTTCCTTTGGCTACACACACACGCGCATGTAAGAAACAACACTGGCTAAAATCCTAGTGTTAGCAGGACATAAGGTGCTATACTTTTTTGGTGCACAAAACCACTGGTGATATGCTGTGCTATGGTCATTGAAGTGCAATCTTACTGCAATGTCAATAATTCTATAAGGCACTCAGTCCATACAGGGCCTTTTTCACACTAAGCCCTGTTTTGGAGTTGAAACCTACCATACAATCCACACATATACTGTAGTACCTAGGTTCTCAACGTGTGGTACGCGTACCCCAGGGGGTACTTCTGATGGTTCCAGGGGGTACTCGGGCTTGATATACTTAACCAAGAATAATACATTTAGAGTTTTAGAAAATGATAAATCTTATTTAAACAACACCAAATTAGTGTTTTAGCTAATTAAAAGCAATAGTAAATACTTGGAAATTGTTTAGAACCAATTATAATGTGCTATGATCAAATATATATTTGTCAAGGGGTACTTGTGATAATGTTTACTATGCTAGGGGGTACTTGGTGAGTACGGGGTTTTAAAAGGGGTACATACCAATAAAATGTTGAGAAACACTGTTGTAGTATAGCAGCAAAGACATGCACATTTTGTGCAGCATTTTATCCCTCCCTGCATATAGTTTAAAGAAAGAGTATATAGGGAGTTAAACCCAGTTTTGTTAGTACTTTTTGGCAGAGAAGGCAAAGTACAGAATACTGGGAGCTACATCCTAAGGACATGGAGGAGACAGGAAGAGGAGGTGGGCTGTGGTCACATGACTACCGTTTTCAGGATTAATATAAGGTATATTGAAACTGTCTATAACACAGAGACAGCAGTGAGATGGCTCCCTTTCCAGAGATCAATTTAACCTCTAGGCTTCCACATTATTCCTAGCAATGATCATATAATTCACATTCCTGTTTTGCCAGGTTTAAACATGCTCAGTTAAAAGATATTTCAATTGACACGTGCTGCTTTTAATGATCAATTCTGTTTTGCTGACTGTCTTGCTTTATGACTTGTCTCTGAAATGCCTCACATGAAAATGTATCAAACATTTTCGTACCACAATTACTGCAGGCCACTTATGTCTGTAGACTGTATTTGTCCCTATAATCTATGTGGTTCCAACATATATATTATGTAACACTTCGCAAAATGTATAGAAATATTTATGGTCATCTCTGTCATTAAAGACATCACAGTTATCATCCTTACTACGATCCAGAGCCTAATGTTGAGAAGCGGCCAGTATGTTTTGCTTGTTCTATATTTGCTCTGTTTATGTAAAGCATTAAACCTCGCAATACTCTGAAAACCAAGCTAATACAATAATGTTTCATCTTCCAGGCCAAAATGACATTCATTTATTGTACCCTATCAGTATTAATTATCGCAATACAACAAATGTAGTTATTGTAAATCACATCAAGTGCTTGCAATTAGATTACTGTGCTGTAGCTGCTGTGGCTGAAGGCGCAATACCAGCTTCAGCTGAAATGCAACTGGCCACTTACAAGATTTTTATTGATAAGGCGAAAAACACCTGCTAGGAAAAATTGCACAATTGTGCAGTGTGTCCACTGGAGTTCAGGAGCTGGTTATTGTCAGCGGTGTGTTCCTTGCAAATGGGAAATAGCAAATTCATGGCTGCTGATAAGGAATGTCAGTAACATAGATGTTAATGGCACTTGCGACATCTGCTCCAGAGACCTACAAGAGAAAAGACATCTTACACAGCTTTTTTTGCTGGCTTTGAACAGCTCAGCGAGAGGTAAAGACCTTTGCTTCATGTGCTTCAGGTCTATTGTGCTCCAACACTTATCTCTTTATGACTTTGCTGATAAGAATATATTTTAAATTATACCTGTTAGGTAAGGAAAAGTAACTAACATAAAAATACAAAAAATATAAAGGCACTTCTTAATGGTGCTATAAAACATGTAAGATATTGTGATACCTTTAATGCTCCTCAAAAGTTCTTCAGGGCCAGTTCTCATCAACTATGATCTCACTGCTGCTGTGATTGCTGCCGGCATTCCGCAATTAATGGCAATCGCGAAACATGTTGCCTGCAGCATTTTGCCGTGATTCTCAAGCGATTGCGGTACAGTGCTTAAACAAGCACTGATCGCGATCATCGGGAAACGCAGTAAAATCACCTGTGCAAAATGGTAGCACTAAGTGCTACCGTTTTGCTATTTTCTAGTGTGAATGGGCCCTTACATTGTCCTCCTATTTCTTGTTCAAGCTGAAAATACCTTACATAGTTTAAGCGTTTTTCACTTTATGCAACAAGGTGACCTCTGAACAGCTATGTTTTCCAGTGTCATTAAAGTGGGCAACACATTCCATGCACAGAAATACTACCAGGTCAAGCTTATTTTCAACACTCTACATGTAAAATTGGTACACAACAGATCCTAATAGCAATCAGGATAAGTGTATATAAAAAGTGTTTGGAAACAAAGTGGTTGAGGCAATAAATGTTTCTGATTGTTTTACATTCTCTGCATCTTACCAATATATTTTTTACTTATTTATTATTTATATATTGCTGACATCTTCCGCAGCGCTTTTCAGAATACATATAGTCTTGCCACTAACTGTCCCACAGAGGTGCTCCCAATCTAATCCCTACCACGGTCTATCATGGTCTAAAATTTGGGGGGCAGCCAGTTTACTTTTTTTTAAATGTTTTTAGGATGTGGGATTTCAGTCCTTGACCTTCCCCACCACCAGCTGCTGAACTGTTCAAAGTAAGAACCTGTCCAGGCAACAGAAGGTCTGTTGTCAATTAGTTTAAATGACAAGATAGTGCTTGGCTCTAGTCAGGAAAAAGACACTATTGTGCAGTGTGTGTCTGGATCCCATGGTCAGTTGATCTGATGAGTACAGGAACTTGCAGTTGCCACAAAGTGACTGAACTTCAACAATTTTTGTGAATCACTTTTTGCCACCTTTTACAGGATCATAAATGTGCCCAATGGTGAGAAGATACCAAAATGATACTTCAATGATACATATCAGCCCTTTCCTGCTCTGCTCACGGCACCGGTCTAGTATCAGATCTGTACTACATGTTGTGCTGTTGTCATGCTCAAGCTATCTGTGACTGTCAAATTCACATACAGTAATCTTCATAGGTCAAATCTACAATGTTCTGATACGAAGAAACAATATAAAATAAATTGTAACTTGCCCACTGTACATTGCTTTTACTTTAATTTCCTTTGAACACTCATTTGCTGTTAAATATCCCTATGAAAACAATATGTTAATTTTAGATTGTGTGTGTACTCTGTAACCCGCTGCAGGAGATCACCAAAGTAGGAAAAGATTAATTACACATGTTTAGTACAGATAAAAATATAATTTACTACATGAAATACTAAACTCAGATTCATATGACACAGTATAAAAAATATACAGAAAAATTCATGCAGTGCAGGAAAAAAAAAACATTGCTGTGGTCTTGAATGGGTTTAAAAACAGATTGGAGAGTGTGAGCATTCTGAGCTCAGACCATATAAAATGGAAAAGTTATCAGAGAGATTGTTTGAGACTTACAGTGTTACATTATCATTCCCATGTGTTTAATATAAGAGTGGATAATTGGAGTAATTTTTTAACCTGATATTTTTGCTTTCTGATTATACAAAGTGTTTACTGTAAAGGCCAGTTTCCTATTGAAGTGTATCTTACTGATATTGTTCAAATATGAAATCTTTGATGCAGGGATTAAATCAAATATGCTTTGTGTGTTTTGTAATAAGAAGTGGGTAGTAGGATGAAGCTGGCTGTATTTACACTGCTTCAGGCTGAATCGGCTTGAAAGATTGCTTTGGTTTTGTTTTGTGAAAGGCCAGCTGCCCTATGCCTTTCCCTTCCAGCTGCAGGGTATTGAGGAGGATGCTAGTCTTTCTGTAAAGCCTCTGATAAGATATGGGATATGACAACTGGTTCTAATAGTAGAAGGTCAGGTGAATGTTTGCCTGCTATAGAGGTTCTCACTAGAAAACTAACATTTAAAGTTCATATATCATTACCATTTGTATTACCATGGCCATGATCCAATAAAAAACACAAATCATCCAAAAGATGAATGCCTTTTCTTTTCTTTTGATATCTGTCTTGCGGTGTAAAAAGAATACCGGAATGAATTTCTGTACACAATATTTTCTTTTTTATGCATATAACAGTTACTCTAATCAGACTGGAAATTTTGGTCCACTGACAAGTCATTAACAATGACAAAGGAAATACAACACAGAAGAATACATTGTATCATGTGATCTCTCATATCTGACCACATGATCTACCATCTCATGATGGTAAAATATTGCAGGAATGTGTAAAGGTGGCCACCAACAATCCAATTTCTAGCGAAACATCGTTCGAGCGATCAGAAAAATCGTTCACTACACCATCAACTAACCAATCATTGCTTCCTATCTATCACGACCAACAAGAAAATCCAAATTTTAGTTCAACGAAAATTGAATCGGGCGATTGTTTTTATAATCATTCATTATCGATTGTGCCCATCAACTGAAATTATTTACCACCAATCCGATCAGAATTTCTGATCGCTCGATACTTGGCACATAAAAATATTCACTGAGTATCTGAAGGGAAATGGTGAAAAAATAACCCAAATGCAGGGCCAGTTCTAGACTTTTTGCTGCCTGGGGCACACTTGTGAGGATGCCCCCCTTACCCCGATTTGCAATGATCGCACAGCACCCTACAATTTACTCTGCTTCATTTAATGTTCTCACATGACATGCTGCAGCTCAACACAATAGCATGCTGGCTGGCTGTGAGTCTGTGACAAACAAACTGCTCACCCTCAGCCACTCCATTCCTCCTCAGGAAGGTACACACAGTACAAAAATGCTGCACCTGAAATCTCTGCACCTGATGCAAATGTTTCGCCTTGCTTCATGAGAGAACAGTCCCTGCCCAAATGTCTTTCTTTCATTCATACAGCTATTCAATTTGCTCATATGTATGCAGAATAGACTTTGTGGGATAATTAAAAGAGAAATTAAGTCAGGCTTCCAAATATTGCAGTAAGAACCCAGTGTTCCTTTTGCATAAAATCTGCAGAGATGTAATGCAATGCAACTCTTCATTTTCAGGCTCACTCATCAGTGGAGAGGGCTGGACTAATTGGTGGGGTGAGAATGAAGAAGATCAAGTCAGATGAAAATTTTGTCATGCGTGGAAAGGCTCTGAAAAAGGCTTTAGAAGAGGACAAGGCTGAAGGCCTCATCCCAATGTTTGTAAGTTTTCTTTTACACAGTGTTTAAAGCTTTAATGTCAAACATCTCATAGAAACATGCATTATACTGTTAAAGGCATGCTGTTTCTTGTCACTATCATTTTGTAACAAAGATCAAAATCAACATGTAAAGGAAACGCAAATGAGTGGTAAAATTCCAAAAGGCATGCAATTTGCATTAAATGTATATGCTAATTGGCCATTCAGCAGTGAGACGAATAACTCATCTGATAGCAGGTAACTGAACCAGACATCAAAATCATTAATGGCAACATTTATGTCACATGTACAGTAGGAGTATAATTTGACTGCAGATAGAACTTTGAGTATTAAAATAAGAATAAATGAATAAAGTTTGAAACTACTGCAAAGATAGGTGACCCTGCAGACCTGTACAGAATAGTTATAATTGTCATCTATTAGGTGACAAAAGCTTGCGGTCCTCACCTAGGTTGGTATGAATAGTAAAGTAGTTGAGCAAATACATTGTATTGGTTATGGATGTCTGCATGTGATGTGACTGCAACAGCACAAACTCATACTCATTAACCTTGCAGCAGACCTCACTACTGATTCTGACATGACCTAGACTAGGGTTGTAACTCTTTGCAGCCTATTAAGGCTATTTTCAGACAGAGGCAGGCTGCATACTGTGTAAAAACAGGGTTGCAATGCAGCAGAGGGGAAAGTTGCATTGTGCATTATCCACACAACATGGTGTATATGAGGAAGCATACAGTTTATGAAAAGTATGCTTCGCTGTAACTGTAAATGTGCACTTTGTCTAGTACCACGCAGCATGTAATGTGATTGTGCAGCAGTTGTGACTGTGGATTCCTCTTCTCCAAGTAGAGAATGTAGAGCTTTCTCTCATCTTCTAATGCGTGGGAGTCTGGAAATAGCTCTATGAATTTCTTAAAGGTGTGCCTGGTTGTAGTACGTTTGGAGCAGTGCAACAGGAAGTGAGGCTCATCCTTGAGGGTTTTCTGCTCTCAGTATTGGCATAGTCTATTTTTCCTGGGTTTATATGTCTGTCTGTGTCTCCCAGCCTCGATTTCCAGGTTGTGAGCAATCAGTCTGTAGACACTCAGGATTTGCCTATTGTGAGAGATTTTCCAGGTATGGGTCCAATTTATACTCTCTCTGTAGAGACTGGTATATGGTTATCCATCTTCTCAAGGACAACCACAGTATGAGATGCCTGAGCACAGAGTCGGTATTAGTTTATCAATAACAATAGCTATGTAAAGCACAGATACTGGTGATTACCACCATTTTTACTCCAGTGAAAAAGCAATGCAAAGGGTGATGATTTTGTCCCCACATGTGATTTCTAGCTAGCTATTCTTTACACTGTGTATCCCCCAGGTCCTCTGTAGTGCACTTTATGTATCTATTGCTGGGAAGGTAAAGTGACCTGCAACTTTTTCTGCTGCTGAACAGAAATATTTTTTATATTCCTGGTCTTTTCCTGGGAAGAAATTTATTTTGGAAAGTTAAAGGGAACCTAAACTGAGAAGGATATGGATTTTTCCTTTTAAAATAATACCAGTTGCCTGGCAGTGCTGCTGATCCTCTGCCTCTAATACTTTTAGCCACAGCCCCTGAACAAGCATGCAGATCAGATGCTCTGACTGAAGTCAGACTGGATTAGCTGTATGCTTGTTTCAGGTGTGTGATTCAGCCACTGCTGCAACTAAATACATCAGCAGGAGAGTCAGGCAACTGGTATTGTTTAAATGGAAAAATCCATATCCCTCTCAGTTCAGGTTCCCTTTAAGCTCCACTTTTAATCTAAAGTAAAATGTGAGCATCACAATTGCTATAGAATGTCTGCAAGAAAACATAAATAGATATATTATAACAAAAAATTATGTTCTCTCCTTGGCTGTAACATTATTTTAGGCAAATTATTGTGCAAAAGGATAAGGTTGTGCATGAACTGTAGGACCTCAGCAGCCATCTAAAGCCTCATACCCATGAGGCGATATTTGTGGCAATGTTACCTGACGTTGAGGAACATCGTTTAACATAATCATGTTAAGTAATGTTGCCCCATGGGGCGATCATGCATTAAGTGACAGACACGGTGGATCAGATCCTTAAGTTCCCCAAAGACTCTGCGCAAAGTACCGCAATCGCTTACTTCCCATTCGCGCCCGTCATGCATCACGTCGTGAGCAGGAAGAGGCGTCACTTAACCATCGTCAAGGGGACGTTGCTGGACCTGTCGGGTGGTGAGCAAGTAGCTTAATAGTTAGTCTTGTCTGGGAGGCGGGCATTTGAACTACTAAGAAAGAAAAGGGAGCAGGAGGCATTCCTGGTAAAATACCAGGAGAAGATTTCAGCTAATAGTTACAGCAGGATAATGTGCAGTATTTCACTTGTTAAACTGCCAGGTGTGTAATATGTCAGACCCCTAGCACAACTCAGCAGCTTGTCCCCCCCCCCCCCCCACCTTCCCCGGAAATCCCTTCAGGTGCGAAAACCCTATATAGCATACATGCTCATATAAGACCAAACTAGCAGAAATCAATACTGCCAAAGCCCAAAAGAAAGCTTTAAATATCCGAAAGTCAGATACATACTGGTTATAGAGTGTAGGCAGTGACCTTAGTCTATGATAAGGTATGGTATAGTGGAAGCACTCCTCACTCCCTGAATGGAATATTAACTAAAAAATCATATTGTATATTGTATACGTAAAAAAAGAAAAGGGAACAGGAGGCATTCCTGACAAAATATCAGGAGAGGGTTTCAGCGAATGGTTACAGCAGGAGAATCTGCTCTGCTTCACTTGTTAAACAGGCTGTAATATGCCAGACCCCCAGCAAAACTCTGCAACCTCTCCCAAAGCAAATTCCTAAAAGTGTATTGTATAGGTGTAATTTTGGATATATATTAATTACTAATGAATTACACTGACCAGAAAGAATATGCAATTACAGAATAATATACTTTGCATTACAACCAAAAGCCCAATTTACAGACCATGAATAAGCAAGCAAAGCTCTAAAAATATATCATAAAAATACACATCATTCATTTGCATTAGGAAGTACCTCCATATTAACTGAGCATGGGCAAGATAAATAAAATAAAAGAAAAACGCTTAGCCAATCTTAATGAAAGGCGTAAAAAAAATGTGAACTTTATGACATACAAGTATAGGTATGCAAAAGGACGAAAAAGTGCTGAGTGCATAATTAGCGATTAATAACAAATTAACAGAGACTGTTCCAAAGTCAAAGGTGGCTTAGTGAAAAAAAAAAAAGAAGAAGAAGAGGAAAAAAAGAAAGAAAACAAAGCCAGCAGGCATCCTAGCATGCCGTACAAACCAGCACAGTTGGATAGTCAATTGATAAGTTAATAAATTAATAAAGTTAATGGAATACAAGGAAAGCAAAGCACAGTATACTGAAACATTTGTTATGGATTTATTTATGGATGTCAGCAGGGCAGGGACAAAGTCCTCTATCACTAGAGGTTGATGTAACAAAGTGCGCTCCCATCAGATTGTGTGCTCCCCAGTGCAGGTAGCAGATATGGCCCCAGTATTAAGTAGGTTGCGCCCCCCCAGTTTAGATAGCCAGATGTGCCCCTAGTTTTATGTAGCTTCTCCCCCAAGTTAACCAGATGAGCCAACAGTATTTCACAGCCCCACTTCCCAAGTTAGATAGCCTGATGAGCACCCCTGTGTTATACAACCACACTCCCCAAGTTAGATTGCCAAATAAGTCCCCATTACTAGGTAGCCCCCCAGTATTTTGCAGCCCCACTACCTGAGCTAGATAGCCAGATCAGTCCCCAGTGACAGACCCCATCCCTCCAAACATGCAGAGTCATGAGTGGAGCCTGTAGTGCTGTCTACACACCTCATATCCCGGGAACTCAGCCATCTCACAGGCTTGCTGTATCTTCGCTTTTCTCTCTCTTGTGACATACATAACGAGAGACGCCACTAAAGGGAGACAGAGAGAAGATGCTGCGAGCCTGTGACACAGCTGAGTATCGGAGATGTGAGGTGGCATTCGTATGTTCCGGCCGCATATAATTTGGACTCAGGGAGAAGCCGAAAGATGGCTCTCCTAGGTCTAGGTAATCTCAGACGATATATTGAATATATTCAGGCACCGACTACCTAATTTCTTCTTTTGGATGCATTATAGGGAGTCCGGCTTGCCAGAACCCGTATCACAGTATTTTTTAGCATAATGCAGGCTGCTCCACTATAGCTGTAATTATCCTTGTGGCATATGGAGGCAGGTGCTGTGCAGAGATGACCTAACTTGGGTGAGGTGAGTAGGCAACACTACAGGCTCTGCTTGCGACTCGGCATCATTTGAGTGAGGGGGGATGCAGGGGGTGGCTGTGTGCCCAGAGGCTAGTGTCTTCTTTGCCTTTGCTTTGGCTCAGCACTGGACATCAGCTATGGAGAATGTAAAGGTTCTGGGAGAGGGCAGACCCTCCCTTGAAAGATCCAAAATCACATATATGCTTCTTCAGAAAAGCAAAATCCATTAAAGATAAAGTTGCACCAAGTAAACTTAAAGAGACTCTGTAACAAAATGATTAGCCTTATTTATTCTATCCTATAAGTTCCTATACCTGTACTAATGTGCTCTGGCTTATTGCAGCCTTTTCTAGTTGCACTGTCTCTGTAATATATGTAATCTTCTTTTCTTTGTCAAGCTTTGTAGGCCCAGAGAGGAATGTGCTGCCTCTGCTGTGATAGGGAGAAGTTATGCACACCTCCACGCCCCCTGCAGGCACTTTGTGTGTGCTTTGTTTATCCCTCACAGACAGGTCTCTGCTCTCAGTTTTCTGAGTTTGTGAGGCTGAGGGGGGGAAGGAGCTGCTGCCTGTCACATGCTAATCCCAGACTGGAGTGCAGATAATTCACAATGTAATAAAAACTTGTAGTATACTGTAACATGATATATATATATATATATATATATATATATATATATATATATATATATAATATGTATACATACATACAAGCATCTCTTCCTGGTTAGCGGCCATGTTTTTTGTTTGTAAACACTGCCTAAAACTAGCAATGAAAAGCCAGGATTGCGGCGGGGAGCGGCGGAAATGGCAAAGATGGACCCAGGAGATCACAGTGACTCGATTGGTATGTTTTTTATTGTACAAATCGGACAGTACAGACTCTCTTTCAGACAAAACAGATCTTTTACTGGAATCACAACTTTAGCATAGCTGTATTGAGCATGTACAGCAGTGATTATCATATCTTGAAGGTATTATCTGCTCCACCAGGTCATGGGCAAAACTATCCTCTGCTCGCAATGAAAATGTTCTTATCGTTTTTCCACCAACAAGACAGCGTCTTATGTTAAATTTTGCTGTAGAAGATGTGCTAAGGCTTATTTTCAGGGGCTGTCTTTAGTTCTATGAACACACAAGTTCCTGAACTGTGTGTCCTCCTGAACTGTGTGTCCACTGTGCCACCTCTTCCTTTGCTGGATCTAACTCTTGTGTGCCCGTGTCCCCCTTGTACCTTTAGTGTCCTCGTGGTGTCCCCATCTGTCTCTGTGTCCTCTTCTATCCCCTTTCCTCTTGTGTCCCCCTGCATCCTCCTCTTACCCCAATCTCCATGCTGCCCTGTCCCCACGACCTCCAATGTCCACCTTTTACATAGTTATTTGGGTTGAAAAAAGACATACGTCCATCGAGTTCAACCAGAAAACAAAGTACAACACCAGCCTGCTCCCTCACATATCCCTGTTGATCCAGAGGAAGGCGAAAAACCCTTACAAGGCATGGTCCAATTAGCCCGACTCCAGATGGCAATCAGATAAAATCCCTGAATCAACATCACTGGGCATTACCTAGTAATTGTAGCCATGGATGTCTTCCAACACAAGGAAAGCATCTAAGCCCACTTTAAATGCAGGTATCTTCTTCTTTCCCCCAGCTCCATGCTGCTGCTGTGTCCCCGAGATTCAACCTATGGGGAAGAAGTACAGCAACTAGCGTTTACACTGGAGCTGATGGTCTTGCAGGTGGGGCCATAGCTCCATTATCAGGCCACAATTGTTGGGGGTGACTAAAGAAAACACAGAGACAACAAAAGCCCAAATGGTGCAGTATGTCACACTGGTTGAGTAAAAAGGTAGTGGTAAGTGAATAATACTAACTCGCGGCTATGAGCATTAGTTGGCACTTTTATTTGGCCTCAGGAAATAGGCACGTACCCACGAAATGCGTTGGCATTGCATACTTATAAAGATTCATCTAACCCATGATTTTGTCTTCATTGAGGTAAGCCACCTCACTCTTTTTTCATTTTATTTGGTTTTAAAACGTATTTTACTTTGGCACCTCTTTCCCCTTATCCCATTATTGGGCCAATTACTGCACTTGCTGAGTGCAGTGATTAGCCCAATGACGGAGCCATGGTGCCACTGGGGAGACCACTGGCTCCTGTAATAAAACAATACTTTATCATACTTTTATCCCTTACAGCCGCAAAGGCTTACTTTCGGGGCAGGGCTTATATTTTGAAAATGCTCAAAATTCCTGCTAGGGCTTACTTTCAGGGGATATCTTAATTTCTGGGTAACAGGGTTTCTAAACAGTAAGCTGAGTGCTGCACCTCTGAGGTGCTCATACACACTTACAGAAAATAACACTGCAACTTTCCCTGGAGTTTACTGTGGGTCATTATACTGTCAGTGAACTGACCAACAGGAAATCCTGGCAAGAATTTCACTGCAGTTTCTTGGAAAATATGTACATTTTCAGTACCAATGGGTAAGGATACATTATCTGTCATTTAATTGCATTTGAAAATGTTTTTTCCTATAATAACTTTAAATGATTTTCTTGAAAACTACAAGAGCTTTTTTGCCCTTGTCCCCACTATTCTCCTTAAAGTGAACCTAAACTGAGAAGAATATGGATTTTTCCTTTTAAAATACCAGTTGCCTGACTCACCTGCTGCTCCTGTGTCTCTAATACTTTTAGCCCCTTAACAAGCATGCAGATCATGACTGAAGTCAGACTGGATTAGCTGCTTGCTTGTTTAAGGTGTGTGATTCAGTCACTACAGCAGCCAAAGGGTTCAGCAGGACTGACAAGCTACTGGTATTGTTTAAAAGGAAACATCCATATTCCTCTCAGTTTAGGTTCCCTTTAAAGAGCAACTGAAGCAAGAGGGATATGGAGGCTGCTATATTTATGTCCATTTAAAGAGACACTGAAGCGAGACTAAATCTCGCTTCAGGTCTTATATATAGCAGGGGCACGTGTGCCCCTGCTAAAACGCCGCTATCCCGCGGCTTAACGGGGGTCCCTTCACCCCCAACCCACCCCCCGCAAATGTTGGTCGTAAAATGGTCGCTGGAGATATCCTTCCTGGAGGCAGGGCTAACGGCTGCAGCCCTGCCTCCCAGCGCGTCTATCAGACGCGCATCGCCGCCTCTCCCCCGCCCCTCTCAGTGAAGGAAGACTGAGAGGGGCGGGGGAGAGGCGGAGATACGCGTCTGACAGACGCGCATGGGGCAGGGCTGCGGCGGTTAGCCCTGCCCCAACCAGGAAGCGCTCCCCCACTGCACGGAGGGGGTTTGGGGGGACAGGGACCCCCGTTAAGCCGCGCTATAGCGGCGTTTTAGCAGGGGCACGCATGCCCCTGCTAGCTATGAGGTCTGAAGCGAGATCTATTCTCGCTTCAGACTCTCTTTAAGCAATACCATTTAAGCAATACCAGTTGCCTGGCTATCCTACTGATCCTCTACCTCTAATACTTCTAGCCATAAACCCTGAACAAGCATGCAGCAGATCAGGTGTTTCTGACATTGTCAGATCTGAAAGATTAGCTTCATACTTGTTTCTGGCATTATTCAGACACTACTGCATCCTAATAGACCAGCAGGACTTGCCAGACAACTGGTATTGTATAAAAGGAAATAAATATGGCAGCCTCCATGTATTTCTCACTTCAGTTGTTCTTAAACATACCTAGCAACCAGGGGCATAGCAATATGGGGTGCAGAGGTTGTGACTGTATCGGGGCCCTTGGGCCAGAGGGGCCCCATAGGGCTCTCCTTCAACCACAATATTCAATCCTTCCTGCCTAAAAGCCCCAACCACATACTCCAGGGAAAGGTGTGAAGAATTCTCTGCCTTCTTCACAAACAAGGTGTCTACCATCCGTGCCAGCATTACACCAACTACATCAATTGACCACTGGACGTTGCATATGCCTACTACCGTACCACCATGGCAAGTCTTTGACACTCTGAGTGTAGAAGATTTTGGAATTCTCATTCAAAGTCTCCGCCCCACTACCTGCGACCTAGATCCTGGCCCAACTGGATCCTTAATGCAGTGCCCAGAGCTGATCAGGCCAGCACTTCACAAAATCACTCAGTGCTCCTTGCAAAGTGGTCTTTTCCCAGAAGAACTAAAGAAAGCAATCATAAAACCCCTCCTGAAGAAACCATCACTAGATCCTGATTCTGTAACCAACTACAGACCTGTGGCGAACTTACCATTCCTGTCAAAAGTTATCGAGAAAGCAGTCGCCAACCAGCTAGAAGCCAGGCTTACAGATAACAACATCTTTGATACTTTTCAGTCAGGATTCAGGAAAAGGCACAGCACTGAAACAGCATTAGTCCGAGTAATGAATGATCTACTTACTGCAAGGGACAAGGGTGATTGCTCAATTCTGATTCTTCTTGACTTGTCAGCAGCATTTGATACTGTGGATCATGAAATTCTTATCCAGCGACTGAAGAATTACTGTGGCCTAAGGGGTACTGTTCTTAGATGGTTTCAGACCTTCCTATCTGGCAGGACACAGCAAGTATGTCTGGGCACACACTACTCTAATCCAGCGCCACTTGCCTATGGAGTTCCACAGGGTTCTGTACTATCACCATTACTCTTTGCAGCCTACATGCTCCCACTGGGCAAAATAATCCAGAACTATGGCCTAGGATACCATTGTTATGCAGATGACACACAACTGTATCTGTCCTTCAAGCCTGGCACCCAAGACCCATCAGCATCCATAAATGCGTGTCTAGTGGATTTACAAAATTGGATGAACACCAGCTGGCTGAGGCTGAACTCTGACAAAACAGAGGTGTTGGTGGTAGGTGGTCCACACATGATGGATAAAGTTCAAAACGCTCACCACCTCAAACTAGCAATTGGGGGAGATACTGTACAGTATAAAGACTCTGTGCGAAACCTTGGGGTGATCCTGGATGGAAATCTAAAACTCAGACAGCAGGTATCAGCTGTCGTCAAGTCTTCCTTCTTCCATCTAAGAAATATAGCGACATCAAACACCTTATCCCAGCTGAAGACCTACCTGCCCTGGTTCACACATTTGTATCCTCCCGCCTAGACTACTGCAACGCCCTGTTCATCGGATCTACAGATAAGGCTCTGCGCCCCTTACAGCTAGTACAGAATGCTGCAGCCAGACTCCTAGCCAATGCCCCCCGCAGCTCACACATCACCCCAGTTCTGCAAACTCTTCACTGGGTTGCCAGTAAAATGGAGAATCAATTTTAAGATCTGCCTGCTGACATTCAAGGCTCTACACCACATGGGACCCAAATACATAGCGGATCTATTGGAACTTTATGCCCCTTCACGCACCCTCCGCTCTGCCAACAAGATGAAGCTGGTTATTCCCAGGATACACTTAACATTTGGTGCTCGGGCCTTTTCCTACGCAGCCCCTACTCTATGGAACTCACTTCCACAATCAGTACGAGAGGCTCCTTCTCTGGACAGCTTTAAAAAAAGGCTAAAAACTCACCTCTTTTCCCGAGCCTTTGAGACTGCATAATGCAGGGTCACAGCGCTTTGAGTCCCCAGGGAGAAAAGCGCTATATAAATATTATTGTTATTGTTGTTATTGTTAATATTAGTTTTTATTGGTCCTGTGCTCATAATAATCACTTCTATATATGCTTTGAATGGTAGTAATCATTAACAAAACTGCTCCCCATACCCTTCTTGCACCTCTGACACTATAGTTGCCATTGGCAAGTTTAGGAGCGCTGTATCAATTGCTATGTATAGAGTGCTTGGGGGGGCCCCAGTGTAAAACTTGCATCGGGGACCACAACTCCTTAGATATGCCACTGCTAGCAACTTTGATGATTGTAGCATGTGTGGCAGCTTTGCTATTAGCCGTTACAGTTGGCATCATTAACTTCAGTATGAAACTGTTTTGGGGAAAATTCGAAGAACCACTCGAAATTAGAGGGAATTACCGTGAGACTGCCAGATGTGTTCTTGCTCATCCTTAGTAGCTTTTCACTGTCTGCAATATATGCAAATCCTCCACCTCTACTGCATTAAGAACCTCCTGGTTGTCTTGGGGGTGTTTTTTGGGACTCTTTGGATCCAACTTTCTCCTCTATAGTCTAATATAATTGTCTTGCAGCAGATCAGAAGGTCACACACTATACCATTTTACCACCTCTGCAATGTAGCTTGCTGTCAATTACAGGGCGCTACTAAACCAGGGTGAGCCCCCATAGTCTTATGAAGCTCTGACTATGGGTCCAACTAATAAGTCTGTTCCCACTCTCCACCTAACTGCTGTGTAGCTTCTGCATTTGAGCAGTGTCTAAACTATGGCATGTCCAGGGAGACAAGAAGGGGCATGGCTGATGTTAAAGGGGCTTGGCATGGGTGGGCAGAGACATTCCATGACAACCTTGTATGTTCTACTTTCCACTGTATTTGCACTATCCACTCCATCAGCTTTTGGAGCAGGATATAAGACTGCATCTAACAGCTGAGCACAGGATATGATACATCAACAGAGGTTCTCTTGTATACTGCATCCAAAGTGAGGACATATATACATTTTTTGCTGTATCCTGTATCCAAAGTGAGGACATATATACATTTTTTGCTGTATCCTGTAAGTGCAACTTTTGTTTTTATTATCCATAATTCTTTTGTGAAAGTTAAACATGTTTTATCACTTTCATTCCTAATATTTGCACTTGGCCATTTTATTTATCCATGGTAGTCCAAGTAAACAACAGGGCTTCATTTATGTTTTATTTCTCAAAACAATACTGATTTTCCCATAAAACAATTACCGGTATATCAGTTATCATTGTTTAGTATATGGGAAATTTGATTTGGCCATGTCCTTCTGTAACACAACTCTAATGATAGAATCTCCATACATCAACATTTCTGTTGTTAAATGAAGGTACTTAATCTGACATTTTCTTGTAGGTATGTGCCACGCTTGGAACAACATCATCCTGTTCATTTGATAATCTTGTGGAACTTGGCCCTATTTGTAAGTGCTGCCTTTTTCTAATTAGTACTGGCTCATATTACAGTTATTTAAAAAAAAATGTTTAATTGTTAAATACTCCAGAGTAATGTGTTTCTTCCAAGGGTTCAAATTCACTGAGGGGACTATGTTACAGTCAGTTCTAAGATGCAGCACATAACACTGAAATTTCCTGTATTAGGGTTTCTTGCCCACTTTAATGTTGCTATCGCTGTGGTAGTAGGAACTCATTTGAGAACCCCTGTCTTCTCACTAGGGTTCCTTGTCCCAGATGACTGAATGTGACTGGAAGTTCTGGAGACTATAAGAACTGGTAATTTATAGCTGCCCAAGGTTTTTAGCCACTAATTACCATTATAGCTGCTAATAGCGACTTCAGCAAAAATATCAGGGGTTAGGGTTAGGAGGAGGGGATCTTTAGCATTAGGCGTGTTATTCTGTAGCTAATAACAATCAAGAGAAGATGTAGTTAAACATGGTTTTGATACAACTAATATGACTTTTTTCTTTTTATTGTATGCATTGTGGAATTAATATTCAAATAAGCAGAGCAACAGAGCCAGCCTTGAAGAAAGCTCTGTTCTGCAGTAAAAAAAAAGAAGGGAACACCGAGAGCCCAATATAGTGTAGTATGTAATGTAATGGGTAAATGAGAAGTATATAATTAATATACTCACAGCCACAGTACAGGCAGGTAAGGAGATTAGACCTGTCCTCTCTCAGGATTAAGATGTCGCTCTCTATAGGTCAGGAGAAGAAAAGGGGGTTTGACCCCTCCACCAGAGGTGGATAATGATATTGTAAAGAGAACAGAGGCGCCAAAAGAATAAAATGTATTTAAAAACTTTAAAATTCCTCGGGAGGTAGTGGTGGACTCACATCCCTGAAGCAGACATGATACTGTCGATTTTTATACAAAAAAGTTTATATACCTCAACATACAATCATACGCGTTTCGCAGGTATATTCCTTCTTCCTTAGGCAATAACAGTGAGGAGTACACACAGTGTAGTCTCAGGGTCACAATAAGCGCCTCTGTCCCCAGGTCTTTTTGAAAAATTAAATTCTACTTTACATAAGTAGCAATTTTGGTAGCACTAGCATGTATGGGGGCTTTGCTATTTACCGGCAAAGTCAGCACGAAATTAATGCATAAATGATGCCTAATTACAAATGCTTATGCAAAGTCAGTTGAATTAACAATTCGTAATTACGTATAGGTGTAAATGCGAAAATGTACACGTAAACGTAATTAGCTGATTATGATCATCACTGCAGCTGAATTCAGAATTCATCGAAATTTGGTGTTCAGGAGGCAAATACTGAATTTTGTGTTCCGAAGGCATTTTCTGTTGAGGTCAATGGCACTGAGTTCTGTGGTTAAAAACAAAGTTCTTGTACACGCTATTGTCACCATATTTGTAGGTTAGGGAGATTAGTAGAAACATGGTAAAAATAAAAATGGTGTAAAGACTGTGTAGTTTTTGATTTTAAAGTTTCATAGGAAAAATGTTTTTTTAAACTGGGAAAAATTACGCTTTGCTGCAGTACACTGAATTCTGAGTACACATTGGCCCACATATACTGTAATTAACTTTTTCTCCTAAGTTTTCTACTAGGAGATAATCTTTCATTTATAGAATAAGTTTTCAGCGCTTTCCAATTGAAAAAGTACCAAAAAGTAGAAGAAAGAGTACTGTAAACATTTTTCTAAGTATTTCTTTTTGCTTGTTGGTGATTTAAAAAGCATTTTATTGACAAGTTTGAAAATATCACTTAGAAGAAAAAGTGAATTACATATAGGCCATTGTACACATTTCATGAAAACGGACAGCGTGGGGTTCACCCTCCCAAGCCGCTTTAACCTCTTGTCACCCATGCAGGCTGGGATAGCCAGAAAGCAGAGCCCTAAATGTGTAGGGCTCCACAGCCTGACGTATACCAGCCTCCATGGTATGGGTGGGCTCTGGAAGAGAGAGGAAGCCAAGCCTTTCCTCTACTCCAGTGCCCTCGTCCATTCATTGTACAAGGGGCTCTTCCCCATCTCTGTGCCCAGGAGGAGGTGGTGGGGGAGTCATGGTGGCATCTGGTAGTTCCCTTTAAGAAGGAGACCCCCAGATGCCTGCTCTCTCCCCATGAGAAATGTGTATAGTGGTACTGATGCACCCATTACCCATTTCCACAAACAAGGAAATAAAACCACATCAACAAAAAAAATAAGTCCTTTATTTATCTAAATTAAACATGCCTTTTCATTAACTGCTTGCTGTTCCAGGATGTAGATTCTACATCCTAATTAGTACTGCTGGAGGTTCTAGGATGTAGAATCTACGTCCTGCATTCAAATCTGCCTGCCACCATGTGTGCACGGTCCTGTGAATGATTGTTGCTAGCTAATAGCAACAATCATTCAATAAAGTTAGAATAAAATGAATTATTTGACCCCTCTCTGGTAAACCGATAACCCATATGTCTTATTTTATTACTTTCTGAGCATGTGGCGGACCGTTATTCCCAGGCTGCGCGTCTGTGTCGATTGGATACATTCGCTAGGGCGACAGTTCAGGAGCCATAGTGCTGTACAGATGCATCGCTAGGCAACTGCAGGGCAATACATCTGTAAAAGCATTGCACACCCGAACTTCCACCCTAGCAATCGCATCCGATCGCTACTGGCGGCAGTAATTAAAAGTTTATAAACAGGTATAGGTATTGCAGAGGTTAATAATGGATTAAAAGGTTAGGCTGGGGTTAAAAACTAACTAGAGATTTTTTATAACACTTTTTATTTTATTTAGACCATGTCACTTTAATTTTTTTTTAAACTTTTTTTGCATGTGTTTTATAACTGTGAGACGTGTCATATGAAAATTAGGAAGGGTGAAAAATGAAAAAAATTGGTATTTTCTGCATAATTGCCTAATATTTCCCCATAAAATGACTAAAATAAAATAGTTTTGGGAGAAAAATATTAACCAAAGAAAGCCTAGATTGTACTGAAAAAACAAGATATATATCACTAAGATGGCATAAGTAATTAAAAAGTTACTGCTGTATAAAATGACACAGCTAAAGAGTCAAAAATGCCAGGAACCTTAAAGAGAACCTGTAACAAAAAAAAGTTCCCCTGGGTGGGTACGCACCTCGGGAGGGGGAAGCCTCAGGGTCCTAATGAGGCTTTCCCCTCCCCTGTAGCTGCAGGCAGGTCAGCGCTGGCTTCTCCAAAGTGTCCCGTAATTTTCCCTCGACAAGCCTGACAAGCGCTGATTTATTTACCTTTCCTGGCTCCATAGCTGGCCTTTGACCTGTGCGACCAGAGCGGTCGCTCAGGGCGCCGGCTTCCAAGCGGGCGCCTAATAGCTGGTTACCTATGCTGAGGGCACCTACACCTGATTTCCTATACTGGGGCACTTATAGCTAGCTACCTTTACTGAGGGCACCAACACCTGGCTACCTGTACTGGAGGCACCTACACCTGGCTACCTATGGGGGCGAAGCAGACCTTCAACTGGCTTCCTGTACTGGGGGCACCTATGCTTGACAACCAATATTGAGGGCACCTACACATGAGATCGGGGGGGGGCATTTTTTTGGGGGGGGTGCACTGCGGCTATAACGCGTGGTGCAAATTGTCAGTGCTGTGCTATCATTCTAAATGAGGGGGGGGGGCAGCTAACTGTCCCACTGATTGTTTTTATTAATATTCCTGAAAGGTTCTAGCCTTCATTTTTAAGTATATTCAGGATAATGCACTTTTTCCATCCATTCGTGGTTATTAATAGTATTTTTTTCGATTATACATATGTGACGTGTCACGGAGATCTGAGCATTTGGCGTGATGTGTCACGACGTCAAAAAGGTTTGGAACCACTGTCCTAGGAGGTAACTCAGGAGAAAAGGTGAATTGCATATGGGCCTGTGTGTGTGTGAGTGCATGTGTGTGAGTGCGTAGGTGTGCACGCATGCGTGAAGAGGATGAAGGGGGGCACAAAAATCAGGTTTCGCTCAGGGCGCTGTGAAACCTAAGGCCGGCCCTGCCTGGCTCCAGCGGGGGCGCTGTTGCAGCTCTCGGCACAGAGATAGGCGAAAATAGCTGATCTCTGTCGGGTCCGCTCTACTGCGCAGACGCAGGAGACTTGCGCCTGTGCAGTAAAGTGGCCCGACAGCGATCAGCTATTTCCGCCTATCTCCAAGCGGAGAGCCGATACTGCGCCTGCGCTGAATCCGGGAAGGTAAATATTTACATCCCTGCTGTTCGGGGAGCTTTATCTCCGCTGCCGTGGGACTGAGGAGGATGGCAGAAGCCTCAATAGGATCCGGGAGGCATCCCCCACCTGAGGTGAGTACCCCCCAGGGGAGGTTTTTTTCGTTACAGGTTTTCTTTAAGGGGTAAAAACAGTGGAATTTGAACCAGTTAATGATCCAATGCCACTATCCTTTAAGTGCCCACGCCACTGCCAATCACAAACTCCTGCAGCTAAATGGCCATAAGCAGTTGCAATGTGTATACATAACTCAGAATGCAGTACAGTGTACTGCAGCAAAGTGTCCTTTTTTCCCCCTTTTAAAACAATTTTTCTGTTCTGATTCCGAGAGTTCCTCCCTACACTTTGAGGAGTCTCCTGATGAGGATTATTACAAGTTAATAAATTCACAAGTTTACTTTTACTGTATATTAGACTGTTATAAAATACTTTATAGAATGTCTTTTCAGTTGGTTATTAAAATCCTGCAAAAACTCGTTTACTAATGAACAGAGATTCTAACGGCTACTGTGTTACAACAGTGATCATTTATATTCTACAGGCAATGAAGAAAACCTATGGTTTCACATTGATGCAGCATATGCAGGAAGTGCATTTATTTGTCCAGAATTTAGATACCTTATGAAAGGTGTGGAGGTAGGTAAACAATGCATATGCTTATTTGGATTTATGGTGATTGACTTCTATAGTTTCATATGAAGTCTGTAAATGTATCGAGTACATTTTGATAATACTTAAGAATTAACTAACTTGAATAACTTCAATGATATTTTAATTCCTATTGAGTACACTTATTTGAAATGCCTATCTGAGCCCCTCCAAGACCCCCCTCCCAAAGGTCTCTTGGACATACTTCCACCCATTAACTCTCACAGGTAAGGGTTACAAAAAATTACAAGAGCCAAGGCATTCTTATTTACATACTGCACTTCTGCTCTTTCCAGACAGTAGATGGCACTGTGGGGGAGGTAGTAGATCTTCAGTTCAGTTGTGGGTAGGGAAAATAAAAACAGTGCATTGTTTACTGAGAGCGCTAGGCCCCTGGAGCTAGTTGTATGGACAGAAAGGAGCAGGGACTAGGGGCCTGTTATACTCACCACTTCTGGGGTCCAGCAAAGGCCTCTCCAGACACTACCCCAGCAGGCTTCCTGGAACGGCGTGGATGCCACCTGCGGCATTGTTTTCCAGCTCTTCATTGCTTTATTTCACTCTTTTCACCTTCCTAAAAAATTGCTATAAATCTCTACATCTCTTTTATGGTTCCGCATTACCACTATGAAGCTTCATTGACAGATTTTGCAGTATCACTCATAATTGAGGGGAGGAAACTTTCACCAGTTTCTACATCAAGGATAGACCCAGGGTATTAGACATATTGACCCATATGCAATTAACTTTCTCCTTAGTTTTCTCCTAGGTTATATTTTCAAAATTGTCAATAATACGCCTTTTAAACTACTAGCAAGCAAAAAAATACTCAAAATAATACTATTATAATAATAATAATAATATTATAATAATATTTTTTATGACCAGGGCAGTATTACAAGAGAATGAAGAAAGGTCCATGTTTAACATCAGCTTGCTTTTTATAATCTGTATTTGAAATATGCCAGGATTTCCTACTGGATTGGCAAATTCAATCATATCTTTTTTGAATTCATAAGCTTGGGTGTTATGTTAGATAGCAAATGTGTTTTCAGTAGCTTAGTAGTTTCATTTCCTGAGAATTCTATGCTCACTAGATACGTTCTAATAGATTATATCAAAACAAATAATGCCATATATAAAAAGGACCATTAACAGCCAATGAGTGACTACCGAAAATTCATAAAAAGAACAACATAATCTGATGAAAATGTGACCCCACAGTTACAATATCCTGTTCATTCTTAGTTTTAATTATGTGTATTGGTTACTATAGGAAATGAATGAGAGCTGATGCTAGCAATAAGATCATCTGTTGGCATGGGAACCTTTTTTTATTACTGTTTGCTCTCCTTTACTGTTGTGCCAAGCTTAGATCTTAGAATAGGAATAGAGGGCTAGTCCTATGAGAAAACTGGACTTACATGAAACATGTTAAAATTAGGCTACGTTTCTGAAAGCAGGTACCACAAGGTGTCTAAATATTCATACATTCGTTTTCACCGCCTGGTCACTTTGAAGCAGGGTGAGCTGAATGATGGTGACCCTGCTGCAGCTGAAATTTGATGTAACAGAGGTATTTTAGTACACAGAATTGCATTGTAATTGAAAGTCTATGCGCCTTCCAGAGTGCATATGGTGCAATCCAATGGACTCCGGTATCCTAATGCAGTGCACACAGTGCGTTACTGCATAATGCAAGCGTTAACAGTAGCAATGAAGCATTTCCTTGACTGTATGGTTTACTGTATGCAAAGCAACGATTGCATAAAGTGGTTTGACTTTTTTTTTTATATGAAGGTTTCTGTTTAATCTTTAGAAAGACCACAGAAAGGGCTCTCTACGCTAAGTTGAGGACTGACTAATTTTTAAGAAGACCGTTCCTTATCCTCATAACTCTCATTTGCGCAAAAAAAGTGGGATCAGCGCATCACCAGGCCGCCTCTGAATGGCCTCAGCTCAGAGATGCGCTGAGCCCCCCCAGAAACTGCAAACGCACCTTGAACCCAAACAGAGGCTCTGCATATACACCAAAGGAAAACTATTAAGTGGGAGCAGCTGACCAGAAATAAATCAATCAAACATAGCAAAGAAATGAACAGCGCTACTTAAAAACAGATGAGTGCTTACCTGCAAAAAAGTGCACACCCCACTCATGGGATTCAAATACACAATGAGCATACACATGACCTGTCTACCACTTGGAGGATGTTAGTTTCCGCTAACAATTTGCAATTTGTTAGGTACTTGTCCCTCCCACTGTCGTGAGAATAACTCTCATTTGATATTTCCCTAATTTTGTAGGGAAACAACTCCAAGTGTCTTCTGCCTGTACTCTAAAGCAGGACCGGGACAAGTTCTACCACCAACAGAGGCTGAGCTGTCCAAGTGCGCCCCCCAGCGGCTACATCTCAGTTAATGTGTCTCTTTACAGGGTGGTGTACAGGGGCGTTTCTAGGGTCCTTGGAGATCGGGGGCACCTGTGGGGAGGTATATGCGGAAAAAATGGGCATGGCCATGAGGTGAGTGGGCGTGGCCATGGGAGGGGCCAAATGTACATGAACTTAGCAGCGATGTAAGCTACAGATAACGGGCCTACCCATCGAAATATTGGATGGAGCCCCCTGTCCTTTATTTAGATGATTTACAATCAGTATAGGCATAGATCAAAGATGTATACGCACATACAATTTTGATTGGTCAATCACGGACCACCAATTTTACCACCCCCGTGCAGTAAGTGGGCCAACAGACAATGAATTTTATGAACAGAGCTAAAATTGGCTAATCAAAACTGTATGTGTGTACCAGGCTTTACAGCTAATACTGTACATACTGAAAGTAGCAGGGATCAGCATACAATACAGCTGGTTTACAATCAGTAAAGGCACAGAGTAACACCTTACACTGTACACACTGGAGGTAGATCAGCACACAGTGCAGGCACTAGAGAACAGCGTATACTGTACATAGTGTAGTCAGCAGAATTCAGCACACTGCAGCTAGCGTGCCAAAAATATGAGGATCACGTTGTGCGGCGCGATTATCGCGCCGCACCGAAAAATGGGTGGGCCATGGACCAGAATGTAGGTGTGGTAATGGGTGGAGACAAATTTACATGAACCTAGCAATGGTGGGACATTAGATTAGGACAGTGGTGGCGAACCTTTTGGAGGCCGAGTGCCCAAACTGCAACCCAAAAGTCACTTATCTATCGCAAAGTGGCACCAGCAATTTAAACTAAATACTGTACAAACGTTTTAACTCATACATGAACATTATGGAAAATCCAAGATGAAAATAAACTGTGAAGATAAACAATTTCATCCATCCTGCTCCTGAAAAATGTATTAAATTTTTTAGAACCTCCCAGTTTTATTTTCTGTTTTAAAAAGCTAAAAAAGTAGGTTTAATGCTATTGTCTCATATGATAAGGATTCAGCTTTTCCCATAGTCTCGCAGTTAGCAATCATGTGACCCCCAACAATCGATGGGGAATCTGTCTTAGGTGTCTTAGGTGTATAGGCATCTAACAGATCTCTCTCTAATCAGATTGGATTACAGAAAGATTTGTCTCTTGGTGAAATCTGCCCATCATCGCTAGATGCATGGCTGCCTTTACTCTAGTATGTCAGCATTAGGACACTGCAGTGTCATTTCTGTAAGTTCAGGTCCTTTTCAGCACTGGGAGTGGAGGGGGGTAGGGAGAAGCACAGAAGCCTTCACAGCTTGTCTCCATGACTTCCAGAGCACAGGTTCAGGATGAAGGAAGGGGCGCAGGGCTGCTCTCTGTCACATACACACACACACCACACATACCTTTTTCCTTCCCGTTAGAATTCCATTCTCCATCAGCCAGCCATGCTTGACTGGGTGGCTTCCTGGGGGAGCAGCTGGATGACATCTCTGACAGAAGTCAGCGAAGAAAGGTTAAAAAAACAAACAAAGAACTGTCTACCAATCTTACTAATCTAAACTATATATGACTCCTTATCAGTTGCAGTCTTTCAGAACAATTGTGCAAAGAGCTTTTTATCTTCGCTCCCTTAGCTGTGTCTCTCAGGACTGTGGAAAAAAAAACTTTTTTTTCTGGACTGCCTGAGGATTGGAATGCCTTTGAAAAGCGCCCCATCCTGACCTGATGACCTGCCGCTCAGAGGCCGGAGCCTCTCGGGCCTCTGTGTCATCCTGGCCCTGCTCTAAAGCCTGCCTTCTTACAACAATTTAGAAAACAGTCATTCTCCCACTTCCATTTTTGATGTAAGTGATTTTTTTGGGAGAAGCAGAGCAATGCATGAATTATGCCATTTGCCAAACTGAGAACAGTTAACGTGACCTTCCCAACCATAGGTTATTGAGGAAAAACCTTTCCAGATAATTTACGGTAACACGGGACGATTATTTTATAAATTCAATATTTTGTCTTATCCAGCATGATGAAGTCCACTTTTTCCGTTCAACCTTTTAACCCTCCTGGCGGTTGCAGTTCTGCGGCTGCGCAGCCGCTGGAGGTTTTTCTAAGCCTAATTTTTTTTTTATCATGTAACTAGCCTAGCGCTAGCTACATGTTTCCCCCCTCCCTGCGGCTTCCATCCCACCCCTCCGATCGCCGCTGGTGATCAAGCCCATCCGGAAATCCCGTTCTAAACGACGTCACAGGGAGTCCCGATCCACCCCATAGCGCAGCCTGGCGGCGATTGGCCAGGCTGCGCAAGGGGTATGCGGGGGGGGCTGTATCGCGGCGGGTATCGGCGGAGAGCAGCGGCGATCGACCCAAACACACAGCAAGCAATGTGCTTGCTGCGTGTTCTAAAAAAAAAATTATGTAAATCGGCCCAGCAGGGCCTGAGAAATCCTCCACTGCGGCTTACCCCGAGCTCAGCTCGGGGTTACCGCCAAGAAGGTTAAAAACATAATCATCTACAATTTCTGGTGAACCAAAACACCCAAAAAATTGTCTAAAGGGCTCGTTTCCATATAGCGCGCTTTCAGCTAAGCTTATGGAAACACGATCGCAGGGACATCAGAGAGTGCATAGACTGCACTGTCTGTTGTTTCCATATATGCACTGCGATTCACTACTGAATCGCAGTGCATGGTTGCCTGCGCCCGCAATACCATTCAGTTTAACCACTTAAGGACCACAGGCTTACACCACCCTAGTGACCAAGCTATTTTTTTTAATTCAGTGCTCTGCAGCGCCATACTACTAAGCACACAAATTAACACACCCCCCCCTTTTCTTTCCACCAACAGAGATTTCTGTTGGTGGCATCTGATTGCTGCTGCGATGGTTTTTTTTTTTTATTTTGCATTATCAATTTATTTGTCTTTTTGTCTTTTTTCTTTTTTCTTTTTAATAAAATTGTTCACTTCATGTTTATTTTTTCCCTCCCTTTGACATCCAATACCAGCGATCGTCTCTCATAGACATCAGCCTATGAGAGCGATCGCTTTGTGGGCCACTCCAGGAGACAGCCAAGTGACACGGTTGTCCCCAGTACAACACTGCTATAGATCACAGCGCTGCACAATGTAAATAGATGGCGTCCAACAGTCTGCTAGCGGCTGCTGATAGACTGATGATAGAGCGGAGCTCCGTCACTCAAGCAGGGATGCGCGCGCATTGGCGTACACGATCCCCAGCAAACCACTCCCCCAGGTCTTGCCGCCAATCTGTGTTACGTGCTACTGGGGGAGCCACCTTGTGGCCACCAATTGGCACTAGACGGTCGCAAGGAAGTTAATGAATGGGATCACAAATACCACCTCCCCAGGGAGTCACCTGCAGAGCTCTACAATGTAAATGGAAATAAGCCCTCAGAGTCGCCTAGAAGGCCACATAATCCATTCATGAACTGTGCCAGATATACTGTATAATCAACCAGATCCCTTTGGAATTATTCTGCTTTGTCTCCAAAATGGTCTGCTCAAGCAGTTTCTCTTAATAAATGTTATCGATTTAGTAGAACAGTCTGACAAAATCTTATTTCATATATACTATAATAAACGTTTCAGAATAGATTGTAATATGTGCCTTTTTAATTTTTAATCCTCTTGGTAACTTTCCATAATATACATAATTTCTGAGGCTGTTGTCGTCCTAACCACAGCATAGTCTCATCCCTGCATATACTGTATTATATGTGTCCCATTGTCAAAATACTACCTTAAGATCCCCTTCATGAGTTGTATTTAAACATCAGAAAATAGAGTGGCAAGTTTGGATAACCTATCCTGTGTTCCAACTAAATCAAGTTTCACCACCACAGCAATGAAACCCTGGCTTGTGTGTCCTGAACTCCTAAAACTGAATATTTAGGCTAAACAAACAAAAGATTTAGAACACTGTGGCATTTGTGATTTCCACTGGCATCTACCAGAGATGCTGGAGTTTTGTGACATCACCTCTTAGTGACGCATTCATCACTGCGCTATTGCGGTATATACACACCTGCTGTGTTCCATGTGTCAGACCGAGCTTTCTCTCATCAGGTCACTTGTCACTTCAGGTACATTTTAAGCCTTCCAGCAAATATTTTGCATGTTATACCTAATTTAAGAAAAAAGTAAAATTTATTTTAAAACAAATTAATTGTTATTAATAGTATTCTCTAATGTTGCCACGGGAATAAAGATTTCATGTAAGAACAAAATGTAACTTACCTTTGTTTCAGGAATTCAAAAAGTTCACCGGTTATGGTACTTTTTCTGTTCAGGGAATCCAGCCATTGAATTTAGTTCCCGTGACTGAAGAGAGCTGCAGTGAAGGCAGGCAAAACCTCACCAGGGAAAACACTTATCATTTGGTTATGTCCATGGGTTTCAGTCTTCAAGCAATCACTGACTTCAAATAGATTTTTAACTACATATTGAAAATAATCATATATTTATAATTATGATAGCTTTTCACAATTACTCTTAAAGAGACTCTGTAACAAATGTTTCAGCCTTAGTTCTTCTATCCTATAAGTTCCTATGCCTGTTCTAATGTGCTCTGGCTTACTGCAGCCTTTCCTAATTGCACTGTCTCTGTAATAAATCTTATCTCCTTTCCTCTGTCGTGTCTGTCGGGCTAAAGCTTGAATGTGTGGAATGTGCAGGGCTGCTTGTGATTGGATAGAAGCGATACACACCCTCTGCAGGCCCCCTGCACACTCTGTATGACTCACACACTCTGTTTATGTGAGCCTATCACAAGTTGTTAGTTTGTTTGTAAACACTGCCTAAAACTGTTAATTACAAGCCAGGATTGCAGCAGAGAGTGGCAGAAACAGCACAGAGGGGCACAGGAGAAAATAAGGAATAGAATGGTATGCTTTTTAGTGTAAGAATATTAGAGTACAGATTCTCTTTAAGTTCCCCAAAAAATTGGGTGAAATATGTATGAAAAAGGCTGTAATTTCTAAAGCCTCATACAATACTTGTGTTAAACTTTTTGAGTTAAAGTTTTAGTTCTACAATTCATACACATCTTGATTTCAAATTTATTGCGTAGGTGCTTAGACCCAAAATTCTGGAATTTGTGTCTGTTTGAATATGTATGGACCTATCTGTATTAATATTTGCCCTGAGGGTTAATTTTTAATGTAAAGTTTTAAAAAGGAGTAAAAGCTCATTATTAATATTGTGTATTTATATAGTGCTGTCATCTTCTGCAGCACTTTACAGAGTTTATAGTCATGTCAGTAAGGGTTTTGGTTCACACTGGAAAAGCTTTTCCTAAGCGCTTGTGATTTAAAAAGCTCTTGGTAATGTAATGCTATGAGTTTGTTGTCACTGGAGCGATGTGATTTTATAAAAATCCCCCATAGCATTGCATTAGCAAGAGCTTTACAAATCGCTAGCGGTTAAAAAGCTCTTGCAGTGTGAGCCAGCCCTAACTGTCCCTCAAAAGGAGCACACAATCTAATCTCTAACATAATCACAGATTATGTCCTTATAATAGGACACAATAATCAACCCTCAACAGTCGCTTCAATGGTAGTATAGTGCAGTGCAGTATAGTCTAGTGATCTGGTCACAAGGGTTCTAAAACTATTTTAAAGCATTTGCAAGCTCTGTTTTTGGATAGTTTCAAGTAAACCTAACCAAAGCTTTGTCAAGAATACAGTGGGTTGCAAAAGTATTCGGCCCCCTTGAAGTTTTCCACATTTTGTCATATTACTGCCACAAACATGAATCAATTTTATTGGAATTCCACATGAAAGACCAACACAAAGTGCTGTGCACATGAGAAGTGGAACAAAAATCATACATGATTCCAAATTTTTTTTACAAATAAATAACTGCAAAGTGGTGTGTGCATAATTATTTGCCCCCTTTGATCTGAGTGCAGTCAGTTGCCTATATACATTGCCTGATGAGTGCTAATGACTAAATAGAGTGCACCTGTGTGTAATCTAATGTCAGTACAAATACAGCTGCTCTGTGAGGGCCTCCGAAGTTGTCTAAGAGAATATTGGGAGCAACAACACCGTGAAGTCCAAAGAACACACAAGACAGGTCAGGGATCAAGTTATTGAGAAATTTAAAGCAGGCTTAAGCTACAAAAAGATTTCCAAAGCCTTGAACATCCCAAGGAGCACTGCTCAAGCGATCATTCAGAAATGGAAGGAGTATGGCACAACTGTAAACCTACCAAGACAAAGCCATCCACCTAAACTCACAGGGCGAACAAGGAGAGCGCTGATCAGGAATGCAGTCAAGAGGCCCATGGTGACTCTGGACGAGCTGCAGATATCTACAGCTCAGGTGGGAGACTCTGTCCATAGGACAACTATTAGTCATGCACTGTACAAATCTGGCCTTTATGGAAGAGTGGCAAGAAGAAAGGCATTGTTAAGAGAAAGCATAAGAAGTCCCGTGTGCAGTTTGCCACAAGCCATGTGGGGGACACAGCAACCATGTGGAAGAGGTTGCTCTGGTCAGATGAGAGCAAAATGGAACTTTTTGGCCAAAATGCAAAACGCTATGTGTGGCAGAAAACTAACACTGCACATCACTCTGAACACACCATCCCCACTGTCAAATATGGTGGTGGCAGCATCATGCTCTGGGGGTGCTTCTCTTCAGCAGGGACGGGGAAGCTGGTCAGAGTTGATGGGAAGATGGATGGAGCCAAATACAGGGCTAACTTGGAAGAAAACCGCTTGGAGACTGCAAAAGACTTGAGACTGGGGAGGAGGTTCACCTTCCAGCAGGGCAACAATGAAATGGTTTAAAACAAAACATATCTATGTGTTAGAATGGCCCAGTCAAAGTCCAGATCTAAATCCAATTGAGAATCTGTGGCAAGATCTGAAAACTGCTGTTCACAAACGCTGTCCATCTAATCTTACTGAGCTGGAGCTGTTTTGCAAAGAAGAATGGGCGAGGATTTCAGTCTCTAGATGTGCAAAGCTGGTAGAGACATACCCTAAAAGACTGGCAGCTGTAATTGCAGCAAAAGGTGGTTCTACAAAGTATTGACTCAGGGGGCCGAATAATTACGCACACCCCACTTTGCAGTTATTTATTTGTAAAAAATGTTTGGAATCATGTATGATTTTCGATCCACTTCTCACATGTACACCACTTTGTATTGGACTTTCATGTGGAATTCCAATAAAATTGATTCATGTTTGTGGCAGTAATGTGACAAAATGTGGAAAACTTCAAGGGGGCCGAATACTTTTGCAACCCACTGTATGTACAAGGGTAATTTAAGCGGTAGGTTAAAGCATTATGATTGTGCATTACATTTTAAGATATTTGCATCAAGCTCTAAATGAGACTTAAATGTGAATTTAAAAGGTTTTTTTCTTTAACTTCAATTTAGTTTTCCGATTCATTCAACTTTAACCCGCACAAGTGGCTGTTGGTAAACTTTGACTGCTCTGCATTTTGGTAAGTTTAAGATATAGTTGTTATAATTATATATTTATATATCACCATCTTCTATGCAGCTGCATAATGTATGTGTTGTAAAGTTTTTAGATATACAATTTATTATATTTTTATATTGCTCTATTATATGAAAATCTGCATAAATGAGTACATCCCCTTAAAAAAGTACAAATTTAATCAATAGCTCAATGAACAAATTCCCAAATTTTCACAAGGCTGAGTTGTAGAAACAATTTTTATTGAGATATCATCATAGATACACACATGGAATATTTAAAGAGACTCTGAAGCCTTTTAAAAATCCTTTTTTATTACACAATCCTGTTTAACACATTAGCGCTACCTAAACCGCCACATCCCCACCGCTGTAATCCATCTAAATCCCCCCAAACTCCCCGGGGGGCAATCCGGGAAGCGCTTCCGTGAGGGACAGAGCTATGAGCAGCAGCCTTGCCTCTCAGCGCGTCTTTCAGCCCGGATCGCTGCCTCTCCCCCGCCCCTTTCAGTCTTCCTTCAGTGAGAGGGGCAAGGGAGAGGCGGAGATCCACCGCTGATAGACTGGCATGGAGGCAGAGCTGCGGCTCATAGCTCTGCCTCCAACAGCAGCAAAATCCACGACCAGGAAAGTGGTGGCTTTTGCGAGGGAGAGGGAGGGGGAGTTAGAGGGGATTTAGATAGATTACAGCGGTGGGGATGTGGCAGTTTAGGTAGGGCTAATGTGTTAAACAGGATTGTGTAATAAAAAAAATGATTTTTAAGAGGCTTCAGAGTCTCTTTAAAGGCATGAATTGCAATATATTAAATACAGAAAAAAAATGTACAACAGTTTTAAACTATACTCTGTAAGATACACGTATAGCATGAGTACATATCGAATATAAATATACCAAGCATAGATATTTATTTAATACCCATCAGATATCTTCTATATAAGATAGATTATGATGTAAGAACCCTGATCAGCCAGGGAAAAAAGGAAAGAAAGGAAGAAAGAAGGGAATTAACATATAACCACAACAACAATGTCCAACTTTGTTCTTCCGTAAAGAAGTGTATTGACTTGTGATGTGTATGACCTCATTGGTATTGTTGTCTGCCAAGCTGTAGTGATATTAATTATTTAGAGAGTATAGCTGCGAGGCATTCCAATTTTTTTGACACGTTATCCCAGTATTAATAGAGATTGCAAAGGAAGATTCATATTTATAATTCATAGATATAATGGTTTTAACTTCTTCCACATTGGGTAAGGTTGGTGACTTCCAGTGTCTTGACAGAGCTACTCTGGCTGCTATCAGGATATGCACCACTATCGTTCTCATATGGGCCAGAAGAATACTCAGTTGAAGATTAAGAAGTGCTAGTTCAGGTATAACTGGGAGCTTAAACCCTGTTACATTCTTTATAAGAATACATATATTGTTGCAGAAGGGTTGGCTCCACCAGATATGAAGGATGGTACCTTTTTTCTTACATCTCCTCCAACACTCATCTGACACATCTGGGGGAAATCTGGACAAGACACTGGGAATATAGTACCACCTAGGCTGTAGTTTTTTGGATAATCCCCAGTGGGTTGTACATTTAGATGCCTTACTATTCCATACAATAGCTTTAAGCCATTCCTCCTTTGTGAAGCATTTTCTAAAATCTGTTTCCCATTGATGCACTTTCTTATTCTTTTTCATTTGGGAGGTATTTAAAATATTGTAAAAGATAGATACACATTTTCCTTTATTTAACCTATGTGCAAAGAAATGGACTATGGCCTCAATTCACTAAGCTTTATCAAACACTTTATCAAACGTTTGGTAATTTACCTCATGGGTAAAATCTAATTTTGAATTCACTAAGGTGTTATAGATATATTGAACATTTTAGCGATAAAACATTCGATAAATATATAACACCTTAGTGAATTCAAAATTAGATTTTACCCATGAGGTAAATGATCAAACGTTTGATAAAGTGTTTAATAAAGTGTTTAATAAAGCTTAGTGATTTGAAGCCTATGTCTGTATGTATGATGGCTTTCTTATGTCTCAGGAGGCCAAAAGATGTCTAAGGCCTCAATTCACGGAGCATTATCAAACGTTTATCAAACACTTTATCAAACGTTTGATAATTTACCTCATGGGTAAAATCTCATTTTGAATTCACTGAGGTGTTATATATTTGTTCAATGTTTTATTGGTAAAACATTCGACAAATATATAACACCTTAGTGAATTTAAAATTAGGTTTTACCCATGAGGTAAATTATCAAACCTTTGATAAAGTGTTTGATAAACGTGTGACAATGCTCCGTGAATTGAGGCCATAGTCTCAAACTTTTAGGGCTCGTTTCCACTAGTGCGGCGTGCGTCTCGTAGACGCACGCCGGCACTGAGCGGGTGGGCGGGATCGCAGGCGATTCCCATCAGCCGTGCCATGCACGGCTATGGGAATCGCAGCCTCCGCCGCGAATTCTGTGGGGGTTTCCGGCCGAATCGCTACTGCAAGCGATTCGGCCGGCGGCGCCGTTGTCCCCTATGGCAGAGTTTCCCCGCGCGATTTGCCTGCGGGGAAACTCTGCGGATTCGCGGCCGTTTCCGCGAGAGTGGAAACGGGCCCACATACAAGTCTGAATTAGGAATGTTATATTTATGATGAATTTGTTCAAAAGACATGAAGTTTCCATCACTAAATATGTGAAACACTTTCCTAATTCCACGATTTATCCATAAAGAAAGATTTAAGTCTGAGGTCAGAGCTTGAATCCAGTCTAGAGGAATTTCAAGTATAGGGAGGTCTTTCTCAAGGTTAAATTTGTTATGGTACGTTCTCCACACTTCAATTCATGCTAAGGTGGAATTAGTGTGTAGAGATGTTTGTAGGCGAGTTTGAAAGAGTACCTTTTGAAAAGGGATATTAGTGAAAGCATTTTCAATTTGGACCCGGTTGCAGATTGAGTCTTTAGCTAACCAAGAATAGTATTGATCCATCTCTGTAGCTAACCAAGATGTTCTTTTGTCGGGTACTCCCATACCTCCATTTTTTGCAGACGTATATAGGATATTTTTTGAAAATCTGGGTTTTTCCCACCCCAAATGAAATGGTTCAGAATACTTTGCATTTTATTTAAATACGGTATAGGTAACGGGATTACTACCATACAAAAGGTGTACAGAATTAAAGGAATCACCATCATTCTGATGGCAACAATCCTGCCCGCCCCAAGACAAAGAAAGACAAGGCTGAGTTTTATTGAACACTTGTTTAACTCCAGAACATGAAATTGTTGTTAATAATATAACTTAGGCCTCTTGCACACTGCAAGCGATTCCGATTCAGATTCCGCTTTTTAAATCAGTTTTTACTTCCGATTCCGATTTGCAGTTTGCTCCCTGCACACTGCAAATCGGAATCTGAATCAGATGTAAAAACCGATTAAAAAGCGGAATCTGAAATCGCTTGCAGTGTGCAAGAGGCCTAAGATCACAAAATCTTCAGTTTTACTTAAATTGGTTGAAGCAAAAATGAATACACTCCACAACAAAAAACTACATTTTTTAAGGACAGCACCAAGTCTTCTAGGCATGAAATGAACAAGTTGGCGACATATTGCAACATCTATCTTTTTCCATTCTTCAAAAATAACCTCTTTTAGAGCCTGGATGCTGGATGGAGAGTGGTGCTCAACTTGTCACTTCAGAATTCCCCACAGGTGTTCGATTGGGTTCAGATCAGGAGACATACTTGGCCATTTAATCACCTTCACCCTGTTCTTCTTCAGAAATGCAACAGTAACTTTAGATGTGTATTTTGGATCATTGTCGACGACCGAGTGATGGCAGCATCTTCTCCTTCAGTATAGAGCAGTACATTGTTGAGTACATGATACCATCAATTAAATGCAGCTCCCCAACACCAGCAGCATTCCTGAAGCCCCACATAAGGATACTGTCACCACCCTTATGATGCCATACAGTTTTGCAACCATTATTTCCAAAAACAGTGATCTTTGTCTCATCACTCCAGAGTATAGAGTCCTAGTAGTCTTCATAATTTTCAGCACGGGCCCTAGCAAATTCTAGGCATGCTTTTTTGTGTGCATGGGCTTTAGGAGAGGCTTCCTGCATGGACGATACCCATGCATGCCATTCCTCTGCAGTGTGCGCCATATGGTGTCACGGGAAACGGTCACTCCAGTTTGGCTTTCTACTGCTTTAGCTAACTGCAGTGAACGTGCATGGCAATTTTCTTCAACCCTTCTCATCAGAAGATGCTCCTTTGAAGATATTAACTTCCATGGACAGCCTGGATGTCTCTGTAAGATGGCTGCACTTCCATCTATCTTACATTTTTGGATCACTTTTACTACAGTATTTTGACAGATATGTAAAGCTTTGCTGATCTTCTTGTAGCCCTAGCCTTTTTTGTGTAGTAATAGTAATGATTTCCTTTTTTGACATTTCTCCTCCATGTGCAGCCATTGCTGATAGCATTGGGAAATGGGAAGTGCTTTTCTTTGTTAAGTAATACCCTTTTATAGTCTGCTTGGACACATTGTAAATGAATCATTAGACTCACCTGTGGTTGAATGCCTGTTAATTAGAATTTTTTAGTTTTAAGTGTGGCTTTTCTCCTAAGACTATAATTGGCGTGTACTCATTTTTGCAACATGGGCTTGAATGATTTTGTTAGGAAAATCACTTTTTGTATGTGCAAATTAACAAATCAATGGCCCACATTTGTGGGAGTATTTTGTAGTACAGTATCTATATATATACAGTGCTGCCCATAATTATTCATACCCATGGCAAATTTTGACTTAAATTTATTTTTATATGACCAGCAAGTAATTTTTTGATGGGAAATGACATAGGTGTCTCCCAAAAGATAACAAGACGATGTACAAGAGGCATTATTGTGGGAAAAAAAGCATTTCTCAGCTTTTATTTACATTTGAGCAAAAAGTGTCCAGTCCAAAATTATTCATACCCTTCACAAACTGTCAGTCTGTGGGAAAATCCAGAAAAAGTTCTATACCACTCCAAATAGTCCAAGCTGTTCTAAAGCATCCTAACCACTTGCCGACCGCCCACAGCCAAGGGCGTTGCGTCCTTTCGGCATGCCGGGGGAGCGATCACGTCATTGATGAGGCGCGCTTCCCCCGGCAACTGGCTCCGCCCACCCCACGATCACCGCTACAAAGTGTATAATACACTTTGTAATGTATACAAAGTGTATTATACAGGCTGCCTCCTGCCCTGGTGGTCCCAGTGTCCGAGGGACCACCAGGGCAGGCTGCAGCCACTCTAGTCTGCACCCAAACACACTGATCTGCCCCCCCGGCCCTCTGATCGCCCACAGCACCCCTCAGACCCCCCCCCTCCCCACCCCCCAGACCACTGTTTGCACCCAATCACCCCCCTAATAACCCATCAATCACTCCCTGTCACTATCTGTCAACGCTATTTTTTTTAAATTCCCTAAACTGCCCCCTGGGGACTCCTGATCACCCCCCCACCCCTCAGATTCTCCCCAGACTCCCCCCACAACCCCCCCCCCCTGTGTACTGTATGCATCTATCCCCCCTGATCACCTGTCAATCACCCGTCAATCACCCATCAATCACCCTCTGTCACTGCCACCCAACAATCAGCCCCTAACCTGCCCCTTGCGGGAAATATGATCACCCACCCACACCGTTAGATCGCCCGCAAACCCGCCGTCACATCAGCTCAAGTGTATTGTTTACATCTGTTCTCTTCTCTAAACACCCACTAATTACCCATCAATCACCCATCAATCACCTGCTATCACAACCTGTCACTGTTACCTATCAGATTAGACCCTAATCTGCCCCTTGCAGGCACCCAATCACCCGCCCACACGCTCAGATTGCCCTCAGACCCCCCTTATCAATTCGCCAGTGCATTAATTACATCTGTTCTTCCCTGTAATAACCCACTGATCACCTGTCAATCACCTGCCAATCACCTATCACCCCCTGTCACTGCCACCCATCAATCAGCCCCTAACCTGCCCCTTGCGGGCAATCTGATCACCCACCCACACCATTAGATTGCCCACAAACCCGCCGTCAGATCACCTCCCAAGTGTATTGTTTACATCTGTTCTCTCCTCTAAACACCCACTAATTACCCATCAATCACCCCCTGTCACCACCTGTCACTGCTACCCATCAGATTAGACCCCTATCTGCCCCTAGGGCACCCAATCACCCGCCCACACCCTCAGACCCCAGCCCTGATCACCTTGCCAGTGCATTGCTTGCATCTATTCCCCCCACTAATCACACCTTTAGACACCCATCAATCACCTTCTGTCACCACCTGTCACCCCCTAGCACACCTACCCATCAGATCAGGCCCCAATTTGCCCCGTGTGTGCTCATGATCACTCGGCCAAACCCTCAGATCCCCCTCAGACCTCCTTCCGATCACCTCCCCAGTGCATTGATTGCATCTATTTTCCCCTCTAACCACCCCCTGAGACACCCATCAATCACCTCCTGTCACCCCCCTAGCACTCCTATCCATCAGATCAGGCCCAATACAACCTGTCATCTAAAAGGCCACCCTGCTTATGACCGGTTCCACAAAATTCGCCCACTCATAGACCACCTGTCATCAAAATTTGCAGATGCTTATACCCCTGAACAGTCATTTTGAGACATTTGGTTTCAAGACTACCCACGGTTTTGGGCCCGTAAAATGCCAGGGCAGTATAGGAACCCCACAAGTGACCCCTTTTTAGAAAAAAGACACCCCAGGGTATTCTGTTAGGTGTATGGTGAGTTCATAGAAGATTTTATTTTTTGTCAAAAGTTAGCGGAAATTGATTTTTATTGTTTTTTCACAAAGTGTCATTTTCACTAACTTGTGACAAAAAATAAAATCTTCTGTGAACTTACCATACTCCTAACGGAATACCTTGGGGTGTCTTCTTTCTAAAATGGGGTCACTTGTGGGGTTCCTATACTGCCCTGGCATTTTAGGGGCCCTAAACTGTGAGGAGTAGTCTAGAAAACAAATGCCTCAAAATGACCTGTGAATAGGACATTGGGCCCCTTAGCGCACCTAGTCTGCAAAAAAGTGTCACATGTGGTATTGCCGTACTCAGGAGAAGTAGTATAATGTGTTTTGGGGTGTATTTTTACACATACCCATGCTGGGTGGGAGAAATATCTGTGTAAATGACATTTTTTTTTTTTTTTTTTTTTTTTTTTTACACACAATTGTCCATTTACAGAGATATTTCTCCCACTCAGCATGGGTATGTGTAAAAATACACCCCAAAACACATTATACTACTTCTCCTGAGTACGGAGATACCACGTGTGGCACTTTTTTGCACCCTAACTGCGCTAAGGGGCCCAAAGTCCAATGAGTACCTTTAGGATTTCACAGGTCATTTTGCGACATTTGGTTTCAAGACTACTCCTCACAGTTTAGGGCCCCTAAAATGCCAGGGCAGTATAGGAACCCCACAAATGACCCCATTTAAGAAAGAAGACACCCCAAGGTATTTTAATTAGGAGTATGGTGAGTTCATAGAAGATTTTATTTTTTGTCACAAGTTAGCGGAAAATGACACTTTGTGAAAAAAAACTTGTAAAATCAATTTCCGCTTACTTGTGACAAAAAATAAAATCTTCTATGAACTCACCATACTCCTAATGAAATACCTTGGGGTGTCTTCTTTCTAAAATGGGGTCATTTGTGGGGTTCTTATACTGCCCTGGCATTTTAGGGGCCCTAAACCGTGAGAAGTAGTCTTGAAACCAAATGTCGCAAAATGACCTGTGAAATCCTAAAGGTACTCATTGGACTTTGGGCCCCTTAGCGCAGTTAGGGTGCAAAAAAGTGCCACACGTGGTATCTCCGTACTCAGGAGAAGTAGTATAATATGTTTTGGGGTGTATTTTTACACATACCCATGCTGAGTGGGAGAAATATCTCTGTAAATGGACAATTGTGTGTAAAAAAAAAAAATCAAAAAAATGTCATTTACACAGATATTTCTCCCACCCAGCATGGGTATGTGTAAAAATACACCCCAAAACACATTATACTACTTCTCCTGAGTACGGCAATACCACATGTGTGGCACTTTTTTGCAGCCTAACTGCGCTAAGGGGCCCAAAGTCCAATGAGCACCTTTAGGCTTTACAGGGGTGCTTACAATTTAGCACCCCCAAAATGCCAGGACAGTAAACACACCCCACAAATGACCCCATTTTGGAAAGTAGACCCTTCAAGGTATTCAGAGAGGAGCATAGTGAGTCCGTGGCAGATTTCATTTTTTTTTGTCACAAAGTGTCATTTTCCGCTAACTTGTGACAAAAAAATAAAATCTTCTATGAACTCACCATGCCTCTCAGTGAATACTTTGGGATGTCTTCTTTCCAAAATGGGGTCATTTGTAGGGTATTTATACTATCCTGGAATTTTAGCACCTCATGAAACATGACAGGTGGTCAGAAATACTTCAAAATGGGAAAATTCACTTTTGGCACCATAGTTTGTAATTGCTATAACTTTTACCCAATCCAATAAATATACACTGAATGTTTTTTTTTTATCAAAGACATGTAGCATAATAACTTTCGCGCTCAAATGTATAGGAAATTTTACTTTATTTGAAAAATGTCAGCACAGAAAGTTAAAAAAGTCTTTTTTTGTCAAAACTCATGTCTTTTTTGATGAATATCATAAAAACTAAAACTCGCAGCAGCAATCAAATAGCACCAAAAGAAAGCTGTATTAGTGAGAAGAAAAGGAGGTAAAATTCATTTAGGTGGTAGGTTGTATGAGCGAGCAATAAACCGTGAAAGCTGCAGTGGTCTGAATGGAGAAAAAGGCTCTGGTCCTTAAGGGGTAGAAAGACTGTGGTCCTCAAGTGGCTAATTACACGGATTAATTGGGAACATCTGCTTTAATCAACTCAACAGGTGAAAAACAGCAGCTCTCTGCAGTTGGTTTGTGGACAGTCATTGCTAAGACAAAGGAGCTCAGTGAGGACCTGCTGCTGTGCATTGTGGCTTCGATATATATCCTTGTTGTGCTGGATCACTTCTAATTTGGGCACTTCTATCCTTGGGCAAGACTCCTTAACGCTGAACAGTGTCCAATTTAGTGTACTTTAGTGACTGCAGCTCTCAAGCGCTTTGAGTCTGACAGGATAAAAATGCTAAACAATTGTTAGCATATGTTATATTGCCCTGTTCTCCAACCCTAGTGAATCAACTCTATTTGGTGAGTAGGTATAGTCAATAAGATATGCAGGCAGAGAAAAAGGATGAGAAATGCCGGCACTGCTGTAAACTGCTTGTTTATTCATAACACATGGTGCAACATTGTGGATTCAATTGTATGCATATTGAGACGTAACATACCGGTTTGCTGGTAAAGCTGTGCGGTGGGTGCTGGGGGATGAGAGCCTTACGGCCGTTTCGCGCAGAAGCGCTTCTACGGAGGCTGCGGAGGGCGGCTGTTTGCTGTCAGTTTAAATCCTAAACAGATCAGCATGCAGCCAATTGCTGCTAAAGGCACCGCCTCCTCTCCACCAAGGGCGGCCAATGACATGCTGGGTTACAGTTCAATCCAGCATGGGACGCATGGGGAGTAGCACTTCCTGGATACGGTGGCCTAAATAGGACAAACTTATTAGAAGTCCTTTGCAAGTCTGCATAAGGCGGTCGTATCATAGATGGAGCTCAAGGCTTCCATCTAGTGACAGGAAAAATGTATAGCGGCCTGGACTTTTTACAAAGGGAAATTAAAGTGACAGTGCACTAATATATGTAGGATTGCCAAATAGAAATACAGACTGGCAAATATAATTTACAATATGATATAATAATTTCAAAACCCATAAAAAGTGTTAAGAAGGGACCCGAGGGTCTGTGCCACCGTATCCAGGAAGTGCTACTCCCCATGCGTCCCATGCTGGATTGAACTGTAACCCAGCATGTCATTGGCCGCCCTTGGTGGAGAGGAGGCGGTGCCTTTAGCAGCAATTGGCTGCACGCTGATCTGTTTAGGATTTAAACTGACAGCAAACAGCCGCCCTCCGCAGCCTCCGTAGAAGAGCATTTGCGCGAAACGGCCGTAAGGCTCTCATCCCCCAGCACCCACCGCACAGCTTTACCAGCAAACCGGTATGTTACGTCTCAATATGCATACAATTGAATCCACGATGTTGCACCATGTGTTATGAATAAACAAGCAGTTTACAGCAGTGCCGGCATTTCTCATCCTTTTCTCTGCCTGCATATGATGTCTATCTGAGCCTGAGCACGCTGGTCTATCTGCATCTCACCGGATACCTGGTCTGCACCCCTGCAACCCTCCCTGAACCCCTAGCTGCAGTGCCAGCACCTTTCTATCCTACCTTCCTTTGTGACCTTCTATCAGTACAAATGCTTGAGCACGCAGCATGGCTGCAGTAGCAGCAGCACAGAGAAGTGCAGTGTATACAGAGCCAGATGAGGACAATATACACAGTTCAGATGAGCAGGAAGAAGGGGGTGCAGTAGAAAACGGCAAAAGTGATGTGAAGACATTCTTCAAAAATCCGTCCGTATTTGCATCATGCAATAAGACGGTGGGCGCTGGGGTTGTTGAAACTAACCTGGGAAGGTTGAGTGAAAAGGAGGTCACGTTTTTTTGGACTAAAACCACTTTGCAACAACACCAGGAGGACGACAAAATTGCAGCAAGCGATTTTAGGCGGTATGTGGAGCCTTCAGAGTACTGTGATGATGATGATTTTGCAGATTTGGAAAGAAGCCTATATTGAGCATGCCACAGGACTACAGAATATAGTTTTAGAAAGAACCAAACAGGAGCACGCAAAAACTTTGCATGAGATTGAAACAATTAAAACACATTATCAGGACCTAGTGGATCGAGAGCATTACATGAAGACCCTGAGAAAAATGGATCACAAGCCTAACTGGTACCCAGGACACCCAGGATAGTCTCAAACTTTTAGGGCTCGTTTCCACTAGTGCGGCGTGCGTCTCGTAGACGCACGCCGGCACTGAGCGGGTGGGCGGGATCGCAGGCGATTCCCATCAGCCGTGCCATGCACGGCTATGGGAATCGCAGCCTCCGCCGCGAATTCTGTGGGGGTTTCCGGCCGAATCGCTACTGCAAGCGATTCGGCCGGCGGCGCCGTTGTCCCCTATGGCAGAGTTTCCCCGCGCGATTTGCCTGCGGGGAAACTCTGCGGATTCGCGGCCGTTTCCACGAGAGTGGAAACGGGCCCACATACAAGTCTGAATTAGGAATGTTATATTTATGATGAATTTGTTCAAAAGACATGAAGTTTCCATCACTAAATATGTGAAACACTTTCCTAATTCCACGATTTATCCATAAAGAAAGATTTAAGTCTGAGGTCAGAGCTTGAATCCAGTCTAGAGGAATTTCAAGTATAGGGAGGTCTTTCTCAAGGTTAAATTTGTTATGGTACGTTCTCCACACTTCAATTCATGCTAAGGTGGAATTAGTGTGTAGAGATGTTTGTAGGCGAGTTTGAAAGAGTACCTTTTGAAAAGGGATATTAGTGAAAGCATTTTCAATTTGGACCCGGTTGCAGATTGAGTCTTTAGCTAACCAAGAATAGTATTGATCCATCTCTGTAGCTAACCAAGATGTTCTTTTGTCGGGTACTCCCATACCTCCATTTTTTGCAGACGTATATAGGATATTTTTTGAAAATCTGGGTTTTTCCCACCCCAAATGAAATGGTTCAGAATACTTTGCATTTTATTTAAATACGGTATAGGTAACGGGATTACTACCATACAAAAGGTGTACAGAATTAAAGGAATCACCATCATTCTGATGGCAACAATCCTGCCCGCCCCAAGACAAAGAAAGACAAGGCTGAGTTTTATTGAACACTTGTTTAACTCCAGAACATGAAATTGTTGTTAATAATATAACTTAGGCCTCTTGCACACTGCAAGCGATTCCGATTCAGATTCCGCTTTTTAAATCAGTTTTTACTTCCGATTCCGATTTGCAGTTTGCTCCCTGCACACTGCAAATCGGAATCTGAATCAGATGTAAAAACCGATTAAAAAGCGGAATCTGAAATCGCTTGCAGTGTGCAAGAGGCCTAAGATCACAAAATCTTCAGTTTTACTTAAATTGGTTGAAGCAAAAATGAATACACTCCACAACAAAAAACTACATTTTTTAAGGACAGCACCAAGTCTTCTAGGCATGAAATGAACAAGTTGGCGACATATTGCAACATCTATCTTTTTCCATTCTTCAAAAATAACCTCTTTTAGAGCCTGGATGCTGGATGGAGAGTGGTGCTCAACTTGTCACTTCAGAATTCCCCACAGGTGTTCGATTGGGTTCAGATCAGGAGACATACTTGGCCATTTAATCACCTTCACCCTGTTCTTCTTCAGAAATGCAACAGTAACTTTAGATGTGTATTTTGGATCATTGTCGACGACCGAGTGATGGCAGCATCTTCTCCTTCAGTATAGAGCAGTACATTGTTGAGTACATGATACCATCAATTAAATGCAGCTCCCCAACACCAGCAGCATTCCTGAAGCCCCACATAAGGATACTGTCACCACCCTTATGATGCCATACAGTTTTGCAACCATTATTTCCAAAAACAGTGATCTTTGTCTCATCACTCCAGAGTATAGAGTCCTAGTAGTCTTCATAATTTTCAGCACGGGCCCTAGCAAATTCTAGGCATGCTTTTTTGTGTGCATGGGCTTTAGGAGAGGCTTCCTGCATGGACGATACCCATGCATGCCATTCCTCTGCAGTGTGCGCCATATGGTGTCACGGGAAACGGTCACTCCAGTTTGGCTTTCTACTGCTTTAGCTAACTGCAGTGAACGTGCATGGCAATTTTCTTCAACCCTTCTCATCAGAAGATGCTCCTTTGAAGATATTAACTTCCATGGACAGCCTGGATGTCTCTGTAAGATGGCTGCACTTCCATCTATCTTACATTTTTGGATCACTTTTACTACAGTATTTTGACAGATATGTAAAGCTTTGCTGATCTTCTTGTAGCCCTAGCCTTTTTTGTGTAGTAATAGTAATGATTTCCTTTTTTGACATTTCTCCTCCATGTGCAGCCATTGCTGATAGCATTGGGAAATGGGAAGTGCTTTTCTTTGTTAAGTAATACCCTTTTATAGTCTGCTTGGACACATTGTAAATGAATCATTAGACTCACCTGTGGTTGAATGCCTGTTAATTAGAATTTTTTAGTTTTAAGTGTGGCTTTTCTCCTAAGACTATAATTGGCGTGTACTCATTTTTGCAACATGGGCTTGAATGATTTTGTTAGGAAAATCACTTTTTGTATGTGCAAATTAACAAATCAATGGCCCACATTTGTGGGAGTATTTTGTAGTACAGTATCTATATATATACAGTGCTGCCCATAATTATTCATACCCATGGCAAATTTTGACTTAAATTTATTTTTATATGACCAGCAAGTAATTTTTTGATGGGAAATGACATAGGTGTCTCCCAAAAGATAACAAGACGATGTACAAGAGGCATTATTGTGGGAAAAAAAGCATTTCTCAGCTTTTATTTACATTTGAGCAAAAAGTGTCCAGTCCAAAATTATTCATACCCTTCACAAACTGTCAGTCTGTGGGAAAATCCAGAAAAAGTTCTATACCACTCCAAATAGTCCAAGCTGTTCTAAAGCATCCTAACCACTTGCCGACCGCCCACAGCCAAGGGCGTTGCGTCCTTTCGGCATGCCGGGGGAGCGATCACGTCATTGATGAGGCGCGCTTCCCCCGGCAACTGGCTCCGCCCACCCCACGATCACCGCTACAAAGTGTATAATACACTTTGTAATGTATACAAAGTGTATTATACAGGCTGCCTCCTGCCCTGGTGGTCCCAGTGTCCGAGGGACCACCAGGGCAGGCTGCAGCCACTCTAGTCTGCACCCAAACACACTGATCTGCCCCCCCGGCCCTCTGATCGCCCACAGCACCCCTCAGACCCCCCCCCTCCCCACCCCCCAGACCACTGTTTGCACCCAATCACCCCCCTAATAACCCATCAATCACTCCCTGTCACTATCTGTCAACGCTATTTTTTTTAAATTCCCTAAACTGCCCCCTGGGGACTCCTGATCACCCCCCCACCCCTCAGATTCTCCCCAGACTCCCCCCACAACCCCCCCCCCCCCTGTGTACTGTATGCATCTATCCCCCCTGATCACCTGTCAATCACCCGTCAATCACCCATCAATCACCCTCTGTCACTGCCACCCAACAATCAGCCCCTAACCTGCCCCTTGCGGGAAATATGATCACCCACCCACACCGTTAGATCGCCCGCAAACCCGCCGTCACATCAGCTCAAGTGTATTGTTTACATCTGTTCTCTTCTCTAAACACCCACTAATTACCCATCAATCACCCATCAATCACCTGCTATCACAACCTGTCACTGTTACCTATCAGATTAGACCCTAATCTGCCCCTTGCAGGCACCCAATCACCCGCCCACACGCTCAGATTGCCCTCAGACCCCCCTTATCAATTCGCCAGTGCATTAATTACATCTGTTCTTCCCTGTAATAACCCACTGATCACCTGTCAATCACCTGCCAATCACCTATCACCCCCTGTCACTGCCACCCATCAATCAGCCCCTAACCTGCCCCTTGCGGGCAATCTGATCACCCACCCACACCATTAGATTGCCCACAAACCCGCCGTCAGATCACCTCCCAAGTGTATTGTTTACATCTGTTCTCTCCTCTAAACACCCACTAATTACCCATCAATCACCCCCTGTCACCACCTGTCACTGCTACCCATCAGATTAGACCCCTATCTGCCCCTAGGGCACCCAATCACCCGCCCACACCCTCAGACCCCAGCCCTGATCACCTTGCCAGTGCATTGCTTGCATCTATTCCCCCCACTAATCACACCTTTAGACACCCATCAATCACCTTCTGTCACCACCTGTCACCCCCTAGCACACCTACCCATCAGATCAGGCCCCAATTTGCCCCGTGTGTGCTCATGATCACTCGGCCAAACCCTCAGATCCCCCTCAGACCTCCTTCCGATCACCTCCCCAGTGCATTGATTGCATCTATTTTCCCCTCTAACCACCCCCTGAGACACCCATCAATCACCTCCTGTCACCCCCCTAGCACTCCTATCCATCAGATCAGGCCCAATACAACCTGTCATCTAAAAGGCCACCCTGCTTATGACCGGTTCCACAAAATTCGCCCACTCATAGACCACCTGTCATCAAAATTTGCAGATGCTTATACCCCTGAACAGTCATTTTGAGACATTTGGTTTCAAGACTACCCACGGTTTTGGGCCCGTAAAATGCCAGGGCAGTATAGGAACCCCACAAGTGACCCCTTTTTAGAAAAAAGACACCCCAGGGTATTCTGTTAGGTGTATGGTGAGTTCATAGAAGATTTTATTTTTTGTCAAAAGTTAGCGGAAATTGATTTTTATTGTTTTTTCACAAAGTGTCATTTTCACTAACTTGTGACAAAAAATAAAATCTTCTGTGAACTTACCATACTCCTAACGGAATACCTTGGGGTGTCTTCTTTCTAAAATGGGGTCACTTGTGGGGTTCCTATACTGCCCTGGCATTTTAGGGGCCCTAAACTGTGAGGAGTAGTCTAGAAAACAAATGCCTCAAAATGACCTGTGAATAGGACATTGGGCCCCTTAGCGCACCTAGTCTGCAAAAAAGTGTCACATGTGGTATTGCCGTACTCAGGAGAAGTAGTATAATGTGTTTTGGGGTGTATTTTTACACATACCCATGCTGGGTGGGAGAAATATCTGTGTAAATGACATTTTTTTTTTTTTTTTTTTTTTTTTTTTACACACAATTGTCCATTTACAGAGATATTTCTCCCACTCAGCATGGGTATGTGTAAAAATACACCCCAAAACACATTATACTACTTCTCCTGAGTACGGAGATACCACGTGTGGCACTTTTTTGCACCCTAACTGCGCTAAGGGGCCCAAAGTCCAATGAGTACCTTTAGGATTTCACAGGTCATTTTGCGACATTTGGTTTCAAGACTACTCCTCACAGTTTAGGGCCCCTAAAATGCCAGGGCAGTATAGGAACCCCACAAATGACCCCATTTAAGAAAGAAGACACCCCAAGGTATTTTAATTAGGAGTATGGTGAGTTCATAGAAGATTTTATTTTTTGTCACAAGTTAGCGGAAAATGACACTTTGTGAAAAAAAACTTGTAAAATCAATTTCCGCTTACTTGTGACAAAAAATAAAATCTTCTATGAACTCACCATACTCCTAATGAAATACCTTGGGGTGTCTTCTTTCTAAAATGGGGTCATTTGTGGGGTTCTTATACTGCCCTGGCATTTTAGGGGCCCTAAACCGTGAGAAGTAGTCTTGAAACCAAATGTCGCAAAATGACCTGTGAAATCCTAAAGGTACTCATTGGACTTTGGGCCCCTTAGCGCAGTTAGGGTGCAAAAAAGTGCCACACGTGGTATCTCCGTACTCAGGAGAAGTAGTATAATATGTTTTGGGGTGTATTTTTACACATACCCATGCTGAGTGGGAGAAATATCTCTGTAAATGGACAATTGTGTGTAAAAAAAAAAAATCAAAAAAATGTCATTTACACAGATATTTCTCCCACCCAGCATGGGTATGTGTAAAAATACACCCCAAAACACATTATACTACTTCTCCTGAGTACGGCAATACCACATGTGTGGCACTTTTTTGCAGCCTAACTGCGCTAAGGGGCCCAAAGTCCAATGAGCACCTTTAGGCTTTACAGGGGTGCTTACAATTTAGCACCCCCAAAATGCCAGGACAGTAAACACACCCCACAAATGACCCCATTTTGGAAAGTAGACCCTTCAAGGTATTCAGAGAGGAGCATAGTGAGTCCGTGGCAGATTTCATTTTTTTTTGTCACAAAGTGTCATTTTCCGCTAACTTGTGACAAAAAAATAAAATCTTCTATGAACTCACCATGCCTCTCAGTGAATACTTTGGGATGTCTTCTTTCCAAAATGGGGTCATTTGTAGGGTATTTATACTATCCTGGAATTTTAGCACCTCATGAAACATGACAGGTGGTCAGAAATACTTCAAAATGGGAAAATTCACTTTTGGCACCATAGTTTGTAATTGCTATAACTTTTACCCAATCCAATAAATATACACTGAATGTTTTTTTTTTATCAAAGACATGTAGCATAATAACTTTCGCGCTCAAATGTATAGGAAATTTTACTTTATTTGAAAAATGTCAGCACAGAAAGTTAAAAAAGTCTTTTTTTGTCAAAACTCATGTCTTTTTTGATGAATATCATAAAAACTAAAACTCGCAGCAGCAATCAAATAGCACCAAAAGAAAGCTGTATTAGTGAGAAGAAAAGGAGGTAAAATTCATTTAGGTGGTAGGTTGTATGAGCGAGCAATAAACCGTGAAAGCTGCAGTGGTCTGAATGGAGAAAAAGGCTCTGGTCCTTAAGGGGTAGAAAGACTGTGGTCCTCAAGTGGCTAATTACACGGATTAATTGGGAACATCTGCTTTAATCAACTCAACAGGTGAAAAACAGCAGCTCTCTGCAGTTGGTTTGTGGACAGTCATTGCTAAGACAAAGGAGCTCAGTGAGGACCTGCTGCTGTGCATTGTGGCTTCGATATATATCCTTGTTGTGCTGGATCACTTCTAATTTGGGCACTTCTATCCTTGGGCAAGACTCCTTAACGCTGAACAGTGTCCAATTTAGTGTACTTTAGTGACTGCAGCTCTCAAGCGCTTTGAGTCTGACAGGATAAAAATGCTAAACAATTGTTAGCATATGTTATATTGCCCTGTTCTCCAACCCTAGTGAATCAACTCTATTTGGTGAGTAGGTATAGTCAATAAGATATGCAGGCAGAGAAAAAGGATGAGAAATGCCGGCACTGCTGTAAACTGCTTGTTTATTCATAACACATGGTGCAACATTGTGGATTCAATTGTATGCATATTGAGACGTAACATACCGGTTTGCTGGTAAAGCTGTGCGGTGGGTGCTGGGGGATGAGAGCCTTACGGCCGTTTCGCGCAGAAGCGCTTCTACGGAGGCTGCGGAGGGCGGCTGTTTGCTGTCAGTTTAAATCCTAAACAGATCAGCATGCAGCCAATTGCTGCTAAAGGCACCGCCTCCTCTCCACCAAGGGCGGCCAATGACATGCTGGGTTACAGTTCAATCCAGCATGGGACGCATGGGGAGTAGCACTTCCTGGATACGGTGGCCTAAATAGGACAAACTTATTAGAAGTCCTTTGCAAGTCTGCATAAGGCGGTCGTATCATAGATGGAGCTCAAGGCTTCCATCTAGTGACAGGAAAAATGTATAGCGGCCTGGACTTTTTACAAAGGGAAATTAAAGTGACAGTGCACTAATATATGTAGGATTGCCAAATAGAAATACAGACTGGCAAATATAATTTACAATATGATATAATAATTTCAAAACCCATAAAAAGTGTTAAGAAGGGACCCGAGGGTCTGTGCCACCGTATCCAGGAAGTGCTACTCCCCATGCGTCCCATGCTGGATTGAACTGTAACCCAGCATGTCATTGGCCGCCCTTGGTGGAGAGGAGGCGGTGCCTTTAGCAGCAATTGGCTGCACGCTGATCTGTTTAGGATTTAAACTGACAGCAAACAGCCGCCCTCCGCAGCCTCCGTAGAAGAGCATTTGCGCGAAACGGCCGTAAGGCTCTCATCCCCCAGCACCCACCGCACAGCTTTACCAGCAAACCGGTATGTTACGTCTCAATATGCATACAATTGAATCCACGATGTTGCACCATGTGTTATGAATAAACAAGCAGTTTACAGCAGTGCCGGCATTTCTCATCCTTTTCTCTGCCTGCATATGATGTCTATCTGAGCCTGAGCACGCTGGTCTATCTGCATCTCACCGGATACCTGGTCTGCACCCCTGCAACCCTCCCTGAACCCCTAGCTGCAGTGCCAGCACCTTTCTATCCTACCTTCCTTTGTGACCTTCTATCAGTACAAATGCTTGAGCACGCAGCATGGCTGCAGTAGCAGCAGCACAGAGAAGTGCAGTGTATACAGAGCCAGATGAGGACAATATACACAGTTCAGATGAGCAGGAAGAAGGGGGTGCAGTAGAAAACGGCAAAAGTGATGTGAAGACATTCTTCAAAAATCCGTCCGTATTTGCATCATGCAATAAGACGGTGGGCGCTGGGGTTGTTGAAACTAACCTGGGAAGGTTGAGTGAAAAGGAGGTCACGTTTTTTTGGACTAAAACCACTTTGCAACAACACCAGGAGGACGACAAAATTGCAGCAAGCGATTTTAGGCGGTATGTGGAGCCTTCAGAGTACTGTGATGATGATGATTTTGCAGATTTGGAAAGAAGCCTATATTGAGCATGCCACAGGACTACAGAATATAGTTTTAGAAAGAACCAAACAGGAGCACGCAAAAACTTTGCATGAGATTGAAACAATTAAAACACATTATCAGGACCTAGTGGATCGAGAGCATTACATGAAGACCCTGAGAAAAATGGATCACAAGCCTAACTGGTACCCAGGACACCATAAAAGAGTGCACATTTTGCACGTTCCCTGGACCCTTGAATTTAAAATGTTGCTGCTCTGGACACTTAGTATCCTGTACTTACGTGTTTTCTTTAGGAACATCCAGCTTACAATACTGGCTCCTATGCTGGGGATATCCCTTTCTTTTCCTCCCCTTCTCCCCCTTTTCCCCTCCCCTATTTTCCCCTCATCCCTCCCCGATCCCATACCTTTCCTCCCACTTTTCCCTCCTAACCCCAGTAAATAACCCGCCCCTCCCCCCTGCACTGTTCTACAATATTTGTTATATTTGTGTTGTTGAATAAGTCTTAACAGCTATATTACTGACCTCCTTACCTCAATCTGAGTTACCCAGGATTATGCGCATATTACAGCGCATTTTTAGTTTTATACCTCTTCCACTATTTCTTGTAGCACAGACCCTCGGGTCCCTTCTTAACACTTTTTATGGGTTTTGAAATTATTATATCATATTGTAAATTATATTTGCCAGTCTGTATTTCTATTTGGCAATCCTACATATATTAGTGCACTGTCACTTTAATTTCCCTTTGTAAAAAGTCCAGGCCGCTATACATTTTTCCTGTCACTAGATGGAAGCCTTGAGCTCCATCTATGATACGACCGCCTTATGCAGACTTGCAAAGGACTTCTAATAAGTTTGTCCTATTTAGGCCACCGTATCCAGGAAGTGCTACTCCCCATGCGTCCCATGCTGGATTGAACTGTAACCCAGCATGTCATTGGCCGCCCTTGGTGGAGAGGAGGCGGTGCCTTTAGCAGCAATTGGCTGCACGCTGATCTGTTTAGGATTTAAACTGACAGCAAACAGCCGCCCTCCGCAGCCTCCGTAGAAGCGCATCTGCGCGAAACGGCCGTGAGGCTCTCATCCCCCAGCACCCACCGCACAGCTTTACCAGCAAACCGGTATGTTACGTCTCAATATGCATACAATTGAATCCACGATGTTGCACCACGTGTTATGAATAAACAAGCAGTTTACAGCAGTGCCGGCATTTCTCATCCTTTTCTCTGCCTGCATATGATGTCTATCTGAGCCTGAGCACGCTGGTCTATCTGCATCTCACCGGATACCTGGTCTGCACCCCTGCAACCCTCCCTGAACCCCTAGCTGCAGTGCCAGCACCTTTCTATCCTACCTTCCTTTGTGATAGTCAATAAGATGCAAATAATTTTGAGAGACAAATGTGTATGCTAATTTTATGTAAATGTATGCAGCTTGAAAATGGATCAATTAAGTGTTGCTGCTCTAAGCTGCATACATTTGCATAAACTCAGAATTACTTGCATCTCATTGTCTTTCCCAAGTAATGAGAACTGCATACTGCAGTCTTATAGATCCAGAATTGGAAAATAATTATAGAACTATACACAGAGCAGAAGTAGTGACCGTGTTCAGGAACTCTAATCAGTGATAATCCATTGTCTTATATCCTTGTTACTATATCTTATGTATTATGTTCTTGTGTAACACAGGGTTAAAAAGAGATCAGACTTGATCGGTGCTTTTAAAATTGACCCAGTTTACCTTCAGCATGAACAACAAGAATCAGGTGAGTCCATTCCCGCTTCCAAGTTTTACAGTTAGATTTTGAAGTGATAATTTATTTGACTTATAAAACTCTACTGTGTCTTTTATTCAGTTTCTGACTGTATAATTTCTATCTCATTGAAGAACTTTGATTACCCCCCCCCCCCCCCCCAAAAAAAAAGAACTGTCGTCCATAGGGATCAGGACTCGATTTCATGGGCAATAGTTCAGGACGGGGTTATTTACACATGCTTTACTAGCCTAGAGGCTAGCAATGCATCTGTTGCTGTGGAGGGGAAAGGAGGAACAAGGCAAGACAAGACACAGAACAATTATCTTGCGCTTTTTTCCTGGCAGACTCAAAGCGCCAGAGCTGCAGCAGGACACGCTCTATAGGCAGTGTTAGGGAGTCTTGCCCACGGTCTTCTACTGAATAGGTGCAGGCTTATTGAGCAGGAAGAGCTGAGATTTGAACCCAGGTCTCCTGTGTTTGAGGCTAAGCACTTAACCAGTACACTATCCAGCCACAATGTACGCTGCACAAAGGTGAAGCTTCTGTACTCAGGATCAGTTGGGCACAGGCTGTTGTTAAATACCTGGCATGCTGAATGTCGAAGGATTCCACACTAGCTCCTCTGCTGTCACAACGTATGGGCATCTTAAGCGTTGATGAGTTTTATACTTGATCCTATTGCACTTAACACCAGGCAGGGTGTTTAAAAACCTTGGGCCAGAGTTCTTTTCGCCTTTTCATCAAATTCCCCTTTTTAGGCTTCCAGAGGCTTGATGACAAACAGGAAGGCAGATGGACATCAACTTAGACCTGCTAGGAGCATGTTCAAAGTCCCTATTGCTTGTCTGCTGCCCTGTTAACCAAGCATCTGGTAGCCTCCTACTAAAAACACACCCAGATACCCCTCCTGAAAATAGCTTCCAGCCAGACTACTACCACTGCGCATCGCTACTTGCTGATCCTTTGTTGGCACCATCGGCCCCAACAGTCTAAACCCTGGCAGCTCTGCTCCTCCTGGCAGCTCCATTGCTGCTGTCTCCTAGTGCCGGCAACGATCATGCATATCTGTCACTCCATGCTGGGACTCCATTGCTCTGAAACACAAGGAGCACAGAAAAGCATCTTTGAACCTCCTGCCGCGGCTCCCCATTTGTCCACCGTCTGGACCAGTAAGAATCCTCCCTGAGAAGGGCCTGCTCACGCAGGGAGAACGATGGGGCTGGTTAATAAACACCGCGCTTAAATTGTGGATCAACAGCTATAGTGACAGCTGTTAAACAAGGTTTTGGATTGGTTTCTCTGAACAACTACAGTTCAGTTTTCCTTGCACCAATCTTGATAAATCTAAAAAATGTAATCCAATAAATAGAGGAATATAAATTGTACCTTTATTATTTATCCTGGAGTCCAACTTCCATTATGTTGATATTTTCTGTCTTGCTGAAAAAGCTATTTAGGGTGAAAAGAAAAAAAAATGGAACTGTCCCTGCAAACTAAATACCACATCATCTCTGTGGTCAGTGTTCTCGTGTTAGAATAGCCTGACCAATAAATTCCACACAGGAAACAGCTGATCACTGTCTATTAGCTATTGATGAATACACCTGTCAATTTAGATTGCCTGAGACAATATGCTCAGTATCTGTACATCATCATTATAGTTCTGGTATACATGCTCATTGTTCTCCCCTGCAGGGCAGCTAGCAGATAGATGCATAGTAGAGATAGACCAGCAGCATCAAGTAATAATCCTTGTTTGTCAGTTTTTCAAGGTAAACAAACACACAATTATTTGCTTCATGAGGCATAGGACAGAAAGAAGCTTTAAGGCTGCTGTTATATGAAATGATAAAAGACAGATGAACAACTTTATTTTTCAATATGAATTGCAATCATTTGTACTTGTACTTTACAAATGTAAAACTGGCCTAGTTTGTGACAGTCATCTGACATGTTTCCTCATTCAACACGACAGTTCATTAATCCACTACTGCTTAAGTATTATGATTGTTGCGAGATAAAAGGTTGCATTTTATTGCACCAAATACTACCTTGTCTGTTAGACAGGAAATCGTGAAACGTTTCCATTGGTCTAACACAGCTGCAGGCACAAGGCATATAATCACTGGTACATAAATACACACCAAGGCTACAGTATGCCTAAAGAGAGCACAAGAACAAAAGGGTCATTAGCAACTGCTACCCATTCACAGTACCATTCAGTTAAAGCTCATCATTAGCCGCTAGAGCTTTACTAACCTGCTTTACTGTATAATTAATATGATTACAGTCCAATTACAATAAATAAGGCTCTCTAATTAAAATGCTTAATTATGAAGCACAAATACCAAACTAAAAATGTGCAAAATGGTATGCATTTTAGCTGTATGTTAAAGTGTAACTATCGGGCATAAAATCAAAAATCAATTCTTTATTTTTATCTGGTAAGCAAGTAATGAGGATACTAACCAGGCAATCAAAAAGTTAAAATCTCTATTACTTTTCTTGTTTATAAATGATCATTCCCCAGTTTACCTGACTCTTATTTGGTATGTTGCCGCACAAAGGAAGTTGCAGGGCATGCTGGGTTGTCCTTTTATTTCTTCTGTACATTAGTCAAGTCTGAGGGGAAATAAAGAAGCAAAAAAAAGACAACCCAGCATGCCCTGCACCTTCCTTTGTGCAGCAACGTACAAAATGAGAGTCAGGTAAACTGGGGAAAGATCATTTAAAACAAGAAAAGTAATAGAGATTTAAACGTTTTTATTGCCTGGTTAGTATCCTCATTACTTGTTTAACAGATAAAAATAAAGAATTGATTTTTGATTATATGCCCGACAGTTACACTTTAAGCACAGCCCATTTATATTCCATATGCATGTGTGTTCAGCTACACCCATTTTTTTACTGATAGTTACCCTATTTCAAAGTGCCCCAAACTGCTCTATATGACTGCAGGCTTCTAAGGGCGTTTGTTCTGGTTAGCCAGAAAAGGAAACCCAAATTATTTTATACAAATAATACGAACACCAGATTGTGAGCCCCTCTGAGGGACAGTTAGTGACAAGACAATATACTTTGTACAGTGCTACTTAATTTGTCGGCGCTGTATAAATCTATATATATATATATATATATATATATATATATATATATATATATATATATATATAAAATCGTGTGTGTGTGTGTGTGTGTGTGTGTGTGTCGCGATCACGCGAAAACACCTTGACCGATTTGAATGAAACTTGGTATACAGATCCCTTACTACCTGGGATGATATGTTCTGGGGGTCTCGCGGCCCCCCTGCACACGTGGGCGGAGCTACAAACAGCCAATCAGATTTCACCTATTCAAGGCAATGGAAAAAATGTAAAAGGCTGCCATTCTCACAGTAATCAAGCCAGAGTCCCCACACTTGGCACAGTTGGTCACTTGGTGACCGAGGTTACAAATCCAGGAAAAGTGGGCGGAGCATAAAACAGCCAATCAAATTTCAGCCATTCATTTTAAATAGGAAAATGTAAACTGCAGCCATTCTTAGACTGTTAATCGCAGGGTTCTCAAACTTGCCAGTTGGTCACTGGGTGAATCCGATTAACCTCTTGCCGACCGCGTCACGCCGATGGGACCCAGGACCGCCTAACGCTGATTGGCGTAAAGTCCTGGGGCCAGCTAAAACAGGAGATCGCACACAGGATGCGCGCGCATCTCCTGCTTGGGGGGGGCGGAGTTCCGCCCCGCCTTCAGACTCCGAGCGGCTGTTGCCGCTCAGGAGACTGTTAGACGGTGTCATCGCTGTCTATCTAGGTGTACAGCGCTGCAATCGGCAGCAGCGCTGTACTGGGGACAGCCGTGTGACACGGCTGTCCCCCTGGGACACTGGAGAGCGATCGGCTCTCATAGGCACAAGCCTATGACAGCCGATCGCCACAATTGGCTGGCTGTGGGGAAGGAGGGAGGGAGGGAATCTGTTACAGAGAAAGAAACATTTTTTTTTTTTATAAAATCAGGAACAAAAATATTTGTAAAAAAAAATAAAATAAACAATCTGGGGGCGATCAGACCCCACCAACAGAGAGCTCTGTTGGTGGGGGGAAAAGGGGGGGGGGGGAAATCACTTGTGTGCTGTGTTGTGCGGCCCTGCAGCTTAGCCTTAAAGCTGCAGTGGCACATTTTACTTAAAATTGCCTGGTCACTAGGGGGGTTTAGCACTGCAGTCCTCAAGAGGTTAAGATTCAAGAAACTGGGTGGAGCCTACAACAGCCAATCAAAAATCACCTATTTATTTTCAAGGGGAAGATTTAAACTGCTGCCATTCTTACACTGTTAAAAGCAGAGGCTTAAAACTTGCTACAGTCTGTCTTTGGGTAACTGGGGTCCAAATTCACTAAAGGGGCGGAGCCACAAACAGCCAATCAGATTTCCTTGGTGGATAAACTGCTTCCATTCACACATTTTTGATGCCAGGAACCTAAAAGCTCACAAACTTGGTCATTGAGTGTCTGTGTGTCCAGGTTACAAAAAGTGGGCGGAGCCAAAAACAAATTTGACTAGGAAAATATAAACTGTAGCCATTCTTACACCATTAATGGCAGGGTTCTCAAACTTTGCACAGTTGGTCACTGGGTGAATGAGATTAAAGGAGTTTTCGCGGAAAAAGTAGGCAGTTAAAAAATGTACATAGCAAGGAAATGAGCAGCGCTACTTAAAAACAGACTAGTGCCTACCTGCAAAAGAGTGCAAGCCCCACTTGTGGGGTCGAATACACACCGAGCATACACATGACCTGTCTACCACTGGAGGATGTTGGTTTCCTGTAACAGCTTGCATGCAACCTATTAAGTACTCGTCCCTCCCACTGCGAAGAAGTCAATCCTCCATGGGAGGGGCCTAACACTAACTAAATCCTAACCTATGTATATGCATAGCCTGGGTGCGCTACCAGTTAAAAAATGTGACAGATGACAGGTTTTGGGCCAGTCCATCTTTTTAAGGGGGATTCTCAGGGCTTTCTTTGTTTTCAACAGCATTTCCTGAACAGCAGTTTAAGTGCCAAAATAGCAAGATACCAGCCGGCCTCCCTAATCACTTGCACACTATTATGTCAGTTAGATTTTGCAAGTGATTAGGGAGGCCGGCTGGTATCTTGGTATTTTGGCACTTAAACTGCTGTTCAGGAAATGCTGTTGAAAACAAAGAAAGCCCTGAGAATCCCCCTTAAAAAGATGGACTTGCCCAAAACCTGTCATCTGTCACATTTAACTGCCTACTTTTTTCGCGAAAGAACCCCTTTAAGAATTTGGAAGGTAGGTGGAGCCTACAATAGCCAATAAAAATTCACCTTTAGATTTTTAAAGGGAATATTTAAGCTGCTACCATTCTTATACTGTTAATAGCAGATGCCTCAAACCTGGTACACTTGGTCACTGGGTGGTTAGGGTTCAAAATCAGAAAGGGGGCGGAGCCACAAACAGCCAATCAGATTTGTTTATTTTACAATGGGAATATACAAAGTATTAATACCAAGGACCTCAAAGCTGATAAACTTGATAGAGTGACTGTATGTCAAGGTTAGAAAAAGTGTGCGGCGCCAACAACTTAATTTTTTACATGGCACGGTTCCCAAACTTGACACAATTGGCCACTGGGTGACTGGGATTCATATTCTGAAATGTGGGTGGAGCCTAAAAACAGCCAATCAAAATTTACCTATTGATTTTCAAGGGGGAACATTTACATTGCTACCATTCTTACACTGTTAATGGCAGAGGTCTCAAACCTGATACAGTCAGTTATTGGGTGACTGGGGTTCAAATTCACTAAAGTGGGTGGAGCCACAAACAGCCAATCAGATTTTTTAGATTGATTTCAGCCATTCTGTTACTGGCAGGGTTCTCAAACTTGACACAGTTGGTCACTGGGGGACTAGGATTAATATACGTAAAAGTAGGTGGAGCCTACAAGAGCCAATCAAAATTCACCTATTGATTTTCAAGGGGAATATTGAAAGTGCTGTCATTCTTACACTGTTAATGGCAGAGGCCTCAAACCTGCTACAGTCAGTCATCAAGTGACTGTGGTTTAAATTCACTAAAGGGGTGGCGCCACAAACAGCCAATCCGATTTGCTTTTTTTGGATAAACTGCTTCCATTCACACAAGTTTGATGCCAGGAACCCAAAAGCTCACAAACTTGGTCATTGAGTAGTGACTGTGTGTCAAGGTTACAAAAAGTGGGTGGAGTCAAAAACAGATTTTTCTGGGAAATTGTAAACTGCAGCCCTTCTTCACTTTTAATGGCAGGGTTCTCAAACTTTGCACAATTGGTTACTGGGTGACTGGGAGTAATATTCATTAAAATGGGTGGAGCCTAAAAAAGCCAATCAAAATCACCTGTTGATTTTCAAGTGGAATATTAAAATTGCTGCCATTCTTGCACTGTTAATGGCACAAGCCTCAAACCTGGTACAGTTAGTCATTGGGGTTCAAATTCAGAAAAGGGGACAGAGCCACAAACAGTTTAATTTCTTGGGAAAATACAAATTATTGATGCCAAGGACCCCAAAGCTCACAAACTTGGTCATTGAGTGACTGTATGTCCAGGTTACAAAAAGTAGGCGGAGCCAAAACCAAATTTCACTGGGAAAATGTAGACAGCAGGCCTTCTTACACTGTTAATGGCAGGGTTCCCAAACTTTGCCCAGATGGTCACTGGGTGACTGAGATTAATATTCAGGGAAGTGGGTGGAGCCTATAATAGCCAATCAAAATTCACCTGTTGATTTTCAAGGGGAATATTTAAATTGCTGCCATTTTTACACTGGTAATAGCAGATGCCTCAAACCTGCTACAATTGGTCATTGGGTGACTGGGGTTCAAATGCTGGAGAGGGGCAGAGCAACAAACAGCCATCTGATTTGTTTAATTTCTATGGGAATATACAAATTATTGATGCTAAAGACCCCAAAGCTCACAAACTTGGTCATTGAGTGTTTGTACGTTAGGGTTAGAAGAAGTGGGCGGAAGCAACACCAGTCAAATACATACCCGGGCAATGCCGGGTCATCAGTGGGTGGAGACAAATACAAATTTCACTGGGAAAATGTAAACTGCAGCCATTCTTATACTGTTAATGGGAGGGTTCTTAAACTTTGCACAGTTGGTCACTCAGTGAATGGGATTAATATTCAGAAAAGTGGGTGGAGCCTACAAAAGTGTATAAAGCTTCACCTATTGCTTTTCAAGGGAATATTTAATTGCTGCATTCTTGCACTGTTAATGGCACAGGCCTCAAACCTGGTACAGTTGGTCATTGGGTGACTGGGGTTCAAATTCAGAAAAGGGGTGGAGCCACAAACAACCCATCAGATTTTTCTCATTTCAATGCAAATTATTGATGCCAAAGACCACACAGCTCACAAACTTGGTCATTGAGTAATTGTTAGGATTAGAAAAAGTGGGTGGAGCCGACACCAGCCAAATACATACCCGGGCAAGGGTGCGCTCTATAGGCAGTAGCAGTGTTAGGGAGTCTTGCCCAAGGTCTCCTACTGAATAGGCGCTGGTTTACTGAACAGGCAGAGGAAATACATATGGCAGCCTCCACATCCTTTTGCTTCAGATGTCCTTTAAAGTTCGTCTTAGTGTACCTTAGTGTTCTTAAATTAACAATTGTCCCACTGCTCCCCTCGTTCTTCTCCGTCCCCCTCCATTGCCTTATAAAGGCCCCCTGAAGCTACTTCTGGGTCAACTAGGTTGGTGAGCAGTGTGCAGGCGCTGCGCGTCCTTGATCACGTGGCCATGGCCAGGATCGCTCTGCGCATGCGCACTATGTAGTTGTGACATGTTTATTCCATGGAAATGGTTCACTTTTCCCTTATAGGTAGCAATCTCTCCCTGCAGAATTAGAGTCCCAGATTCAAGCCTAGCTAAGACACTATCTACATGGAGTATTTCCTCTTCATGCTTGAATGGGCTCTCTGTTTTCCTCTATAGGTCCCAATATTATACTAGTAGATTTATTGTGTTTCACTAAAAACTGACTGCGGTCTGCGGTAAGAATTTCAGCTTCTCTGAGGGGAAATCACTGACAGACTGTTCAATATACTCAGTAAAATGCTGCAGAAAACATATCAGCACTACATAATGTATTCATAAGATTTTTTTTTTAATGATTTATCAGTAATCCACAAATGTAATATTCTGATCTAATAAAAATTTTATTTTTTTATGTTTCAGGTCTTGTGACAGATTACAGGGTAAGTTAATGCTTCAGAACGGTTTCCTCCATCACAATTAAAGGACTACTATCATGAATGATAGGCTTTGAACCAAATACATTAGATGTACCTTACAGTATGTAGATGGTTCTTGTGGTTATAACAACCCAAGGCTCAGTGACATCAGCATGTCTTCAAGGACAGCTACATTGCGCTCAAAGGAACAGTCCATGAAGGCTAGGGGGAAGCAATATATTAGCTGTATAAAAGGCTGACTATGCTCCCCTACAGAGCAATAGTGCGTTTCATGTCGTGGAAACAAGTGCTGGGACCGGACTCTTCCTATAAAGTAAGTTTTTTTTTTTTCCCTTTCTGTGGAACAATTTAAAAAAATATATATATTGCTGGTAACTTTAGAACCTTATGGACCAGCACTAAACATATTTGGTTCAAAATATATCATTTATAACAGTGGTCCGTTAATTTATAGGCTGTGACATCACTGGGAGAGCATGGCTACATACAGCAATATATAGATGTAGGAAGAGCTTCTGAAGTTGAAACCAGGATAATTTACGTAAAAGTAGAAATCCTGAATAATTTGTCACTACAGTGCCTCTTTAAAGCAGTATGATCAGCCATACTATGCCAGGGAAAAAAAAACACATATATATAAGTAGAAATACTTGATCTACTTACATAACACATGTATTATACTGTCCACGTTTTGATTTCAGTGAATGTTATATAGTAAATGAAGAGAAATCTGTTAGTGGGGGCCATGTCTTTTGCCCACAGTTAAGGCTAACTCGTGATGTCATTTCTGCCCTTTACTTTTTTTCTTGTCTCCTCCAATCGCTGAGTCGCCTCAGCCTTGCTTGTAAACACAAGTGAGTAGGGGATTAGGTTTCAGATGAGCAGCTGGCAGGGAAATAAAGGAAAGAGGAGGAATACATTATAGATAAAAAGAAACCCCAGCATGCAATTCTTTGGCACAGACTACTAAAGGGCCAGTGCTCCTTAAGTATGTGATAACTCCAAATCATAAACCGCAGAAAAAGTTTTGAATGCAGGATTAGCATCTTTATCACTTAATACACTCAGACCAGTTGCTGTTAATAAAATGTGATTTTCATGGTGACAATACCGCTTTAAGATGTCACTGTGTTGGTTAACAGGCTCCACAAAAGTGCTGCCTGGGCATCCTTCTCTGCCTCCCGCAGAGTCAACAGGTATACCATAAACCAAGTATGAAAACATTGACTGTACTCAAAGGTATAATGTCAATTCTTTCATACTGCCACTAATAAGCACGGTGGCCTAGTGTTTAGCACTCAAACTTTGCAGCACTGGGTCCCTGGTCCGAATCTCAGCCAGGGCACTATCTTCACAGAGTTTGTACGTTCTCCCCGTGTCTGCGTGGGTTTCCTCCAGGCACCCAGTTTTCCTCCTACATCCCAAAAACCTACAGATACGTTAATTGGCTTCCCCTTAAATTGGCCCTAGACCATGATACATGCACAAGATGATATATACACAGACAAATCACCATATTAGGGATTAGATTGTGAGCCCCTCTGAGGGACAGTTAACTGACAACACAATATACTCTGTACATCCCTTCGGAAGATGTTGGCGCTATATAAATACTAAATTATGATGATAAACAATAATACACAGGATTTCTCAACACTACCCTGCCTAACTCCCTGATGAAAATACAGAAACAAATGAGACCGCAGTTTGAGATCTTGCCTTTCACTGTATACATAGGTGGTTACCATTTCCACCTCACTTTTAATAACTAGCTACAGCAACTTTAAATCCGCAGGTTTTATAGCATATGATTTTTATTATTATTATTGATTTATATAGCACCAGCATCTTCTGTGGCACTGTGCAACAGCATACAGGGTATAACAATACAAAATAAATACAACAGTTGATACAAGACATGAGTGGATAACAGCTAATGCAGTGAACAAATTAACTACATATTGTTACACGGGGTAGGAGGTATTTATACCCATTACACATCATTGTGAGACAAAAGGGAAAGAGCCCTGGCCAAAAGGCCTTACAGTCTAAAAGTTTAAGGTATAGGACAGAAGGTAAAGGGGAGCTGTGTATGGAGTGGTAGAAATGGTGGTCAGTGGGCAGTCTCCTAGAAAAGAGAGTATGCTTGCCTGAAGAGGTGAGTTTTCAGATTGCGTCTAAAAAGAGTAAGTGTGGGTGAGTGACAGATGTGTTGAGGGAGAGTGTTCCAGAGAAGGGGAGAGGATCAAGAGAAGTCTTGTAAGCGGGAGTGAGAAGAGGTGACCAGGGAAGAAAATAGAAGAATATTGTTAGTAGAGAAGAGATTGAGTGTAGGATGGTATCTGGAAATAAGTTGATTTAGATTAGGAAGGAGCTAGGTTGTGGAAAGCTTTGTAGGTGAGAGTAATGCTGGGTACACGCGTTGCGATTTCCTGCTCCTTCCGCGGGATCGATCCCGGTTGAACGATTATTTCTGACATGTTCGATTGGGTTTCGATGGATACAGCTGACGATTTTGCATACGTAACATGAGTAAATCGACAGCTGTATTGATCGAGACCCTATCGAACATGCCAGAAATAATCGATTGACCGGGATCGAGCTCGGGATCGAGCGGGAAATCACAACGTGTGTACCCAGCATACAGATTTTCAATTGTATCCTTTGTGTAACTGGCAGCCAGTGAAGGGACTGACAGAGGGGGATTGGGCTGGAGAAGTGGGAGGAGAGGTGGATGGATCATGCAGCAAGTTCATGATGGACTGTAACGGGTCTAAGCGGTTGGCAGGAAGACCGCAGAGAAGAGTTGCGATAGTCTAGTCGTGAAATAATCAGGGCACGCATCAGAAGTTTAAAGCAGAGGGACACCAAGAGCCCCAATAGTGTAATTCGTCTTGGGGACAACAAAATAAATGAGAAGTTAAAATTATACTTACAAACCAGGGTTACCAATAGGCAACCACTGTATAGGCAGGTGGGGAGAACAATCCTGACCCCACTCAGGAATAAAAAGTCGCTCTCTGTAGACAGGAAAATAGGGTAACAACCCTCCACCCAGGGTGGACTCAATGTACTGTACAAGATACAGAGGCGCCAAAAGAATAAAAGGTAATTAAATGAACTTAAAAAACCAACTGGTTAAACAGAGGAGACAGCGGTGGTCTTACCCCCTCCAAACAGACACAGGCAAGGACTGCGATTCAGACAGTCAACAATTTATTCGGAACTCCAAAAAACAATGCAACGCGTTTCACGGGCCATACATCTTGCTTCCTCAGGCAAAATACAGTAGGAGTCACAGCATCTGTATTATATCAGCGAGCTTGGCGCCTCTGTGATCAGAAGTTTGGTAGTGTCCTGTGTGAGAAAAGGACAGATGCGGGAGGTGTTTTTTAGGTGGAGGCGACAAGAGGAGGATAGTTTGTCAATGCGTGGTTTGAATGAGAGACTTGAGACCAAAATGCCACCTAGACAGCGAGCCTGGGGTCAAGTGTTATGGAAGTGCCATCAACAGAAATAGTGATGTTTGGCAGGGTCATTGAGTTGTGAGGTGGTAAGATTACCATTTCAGTCTTGTCCTTATTGAGTTTTAATAAGCGGAAGGACATGGAGGCGATTGCAATGAGACTGTCAGGAACACGAGCTGTTAAGATATCCAAGTCAGGTGCTGAAATGTAGATCTGGGTATCGTCAGCATATAGGTGATATTGGAATCCAAAGGAGTTGATGAGCTGACCAAGACCATATGTGTAGCTAGAGAAAAGGAGAGGTCTGAGGACTGAGCTGTGGGGAACTCCAGCAGTGAGGGGACGTGGAGAAGAGGTGGTGCTGGAGTGGGCAACTCTGAAGGTCCTATCTGAGAGGTAGGAGGTTGTGTTTTGCACAGTGAGACCAGGCAGAACACCTGAATCAGGAAGCAAGGATCGGTCAGGATCACAGTAACAGGATTGGGAGCCAAAAAGATCTGTAAGCAGGACCTAGAGTACAGTAACAGCAATAAACTGAAGCCAACTGAGCTGAACATCTAGCAATGTTCCTGAAAGGGTGGATTCCTTGAATGAAGGAGTTGCAGATGTAGAATAATGTTTGCAGAAAGGCCACCTGCTGGTGAGAAGTAGAAACACAGTAGACCAGACACACATGAAGCACGGTGTAGCTGGCAGAGAATTATCCATTAATGCTTGTAGAAAGCCATCTTGTTGATAAGCATGATCCACAACATTACAATCCCATTCCCCTTAACAGAAGCCAGAGCTGGCATAAAGTAAATGTTTTAGTCATACCTGGGGCTTCTTCCAGCCGCGACTGGCTGAAGTGAAGGGACCTGGTACTGAAGAGGGAGAAGACTGAGGATGGCGGCGTGGGAGCGATTCGCGGGGCTGGAGGAAGCCCCAGGTATGTATAAAACTTTTACTGTATGTCAGCTCTGGTACACTTTAAGGTGCAGCTTCTGGGAACTTCAGATGATTCCCAGTCTAGACCAGTGCCACAGCTGCTCCAGTATAATTAGAAGACTTCAATTGCCAGGATCTCCTGAGCCATCTCAATACATATCTGCCACTGCTGATGAGCAGAACTCCAGAACACCAAATGAATGGCTGCAATTTTAAGCAAAATGGTAAGGACCAATGCTGAATAGGATGTCCTTAAACTCCGATATCATTTGCAGACAGACATTGGGCAATATCGTATTAACTTATTAACAGACTCCCCTGGCCAAAAAACAAATACACTTAGGTCAGGACTAGTAATCCTGGCAGCATAATGGGCCACATAAAATGCTTTGTCTCCAAAGGGGGACCAAGGACCTGAAGAAATATGTGCCCCAGAAGGACCAGAATGACCCCAGGCACATGGACCATAAAAGGTCTCATAGGAAATGGAAACAGTTATTGAGGCTGAGGTAAAAAAAAGTTTTGATAGGAGAAGCACTCAAATGTGACTGGGCAGAAGTAGTCTAGTAAGGCTAGATCTCAGAGCTCAGAAGATCAAAGTGCAGACACTTGAATGTTGGAGGACATCAGCTGCCAGGGAATCTTAATGCTAGATTAAGAAAAAAGTCTGGAATTTAGGAGCAGGAGAATTAAAAGAAGAGAATGGTCTGGCAGGTTAGCAGGCATTGCCTGGCTAAACAGTCGACTGGGACATGGCAGAGTCTAGCTGGACAACAGACTGGAGCTTGGCAGCAGAGCCGGGAAAAGCTCCTCCAGCACCCAAGGCTGAGACACCAAAGTGTGCCCCTCCATCCCTCCCACCCCAGCCGTCACACACTGATTGCTATTAGACTAAGAGGCGCCACAGGGCCCACAACCCCCCCAACACCTTAATATCTAGTTATCTGGCGTGCAGTCACTGCTATGTATCCCCTTTTCTTATTTCTTTCTGCTTCATACACAATTAGGAATGACAGCTGAATGAATTCTGCGCCCCCTCCTACACTGTGCCCTGAGGCTGGAGCCTCTCCAGCCTATGCCTCGGCCCGGCCCTGCTTGGCAGAGTCAGGCTGTATCATCAACAAAGCCTGTTGATACTGGAAATGAGGTGCCTGTTGGTGGTACTGAAACATGAGCACATTGTAAGAGGGAGCAAAAGGCAAGCTACCATGCATGAACACTAAATGTCAGAGTGTTTTACATTAAATTGCTGATCACATTTTCTGGGTGCGGTTGTGGGATCACAATTTGGAGTACCAGTAGTAAGATTAATTATTGGATCTGTAAACACTTAACTCAGGTCTATAGAAAGCTTAAAGTTTTTTAGGAATTGTACAGAAATTGTTTTGAACACAAATGTAAATGTTTTTCACGGTTTCATCAACAGCACTGGCAGATCCCACTTGGAAGAAGATTTCGCTCTTTAAAATTGTGGTTTGTATTAAGAATGTATGGGGTGAAAGGACTTCAGGAACATATACGTAAGGTGAATAAAAACACATTTCCAACTGTATATGGCAAATAATATTATATATATCAGCGCATGTCATCATAATAGAAAGGGGATGTAGTACACAGTCTCTTAGAACTTCACCATTGTGGTATTCAAGCCTTCTATATATTCCTGTGATCACCCTCGCCCAGAAGTTAAAAAAAGGGGCTTACCAGATGCAAACAACCCACATTATAAGGTTGTAGAACTCGCGTTCATTAATCCAGAAACCAAACAGCTGTTTTCCAGAACTCCAAAGTCTTTCCAATCTCTCGCCTTGGAACCTGTCCAATATCAGGATATTGACGTAAAAAAATGCAAACAGAGTGTCACTCTAAGTGTAACCATTTATTTAAAAGCTGGCTATCCAACAACAAGAATAAAAGGGGCCCAACAGAATGCAGAGCCCCACAGGGCTAAATACATGCCTTGAATGCAAGGCATGTATTTAGCCCTGTGGGGCTCTGCATGCCTCTGTTGGTCTACAATTTAGTTGCAGCCTATGAGCGCTGTCATTTGTTTGATGTCTGTTTGAGAGAAATGTGTATACCATTTTATGACTAGCAGCACTAGGAAAAAATTGTGTTTTTATCGTTAGACTAGCGGTAGGTCTTCCCCGAGAGGACCCGTCACCGCCGTGGGGAAGTCTAGTAGGGAATAATTTGTGCACATATTATTTATACTGAAGCTAACGTCCTCCTTTGCTGTACCTGTTTTGAATGCATGTTGTGTATTTTAGTCCACAATTGTGGAGCTCTGCACATCTATTGCAGGTAGTCAATTCGGGTGCAGCCTCTGTTTGGATGCGCTGCCAATGTCTCCTGCTGTACAAAACTTTTGAACAACTTTGTTGTCTTTGAATGCAGACATGTTGTGCAGTTTGCCGTTTAGCTTGCACGCATAGTATTTAACCTCCTTGCCGGTTATCCCGAGCTCAGCTCGGGGTAACCTGCGCAGGAGGATATCTCAGGCCCCGCTGGGCCGATTTGCATAATTTTTTTTGTTACAATCAGCTAGCACTTTGCTAGCTGCTTGTAACTTCCGCTCGCCGCCGCTCGCCGCCGATCCGCCACAATCCGCCGCGCCGAGTCGCTCCCCCCCGCCCCAGAGCCCTGCGCTGCCTGGCCAATCAGTGCCAGGCAGTGCTGAGGGGCGGATCGGGATTCCCTATGACGTCCATGACGTCGGTGACGTCATCCCGCCCCGTCGCCATGGCGACCGGGGAAGCCCTGCAGGAAATCCCGTTCTCAAGGGGATTTCCTGCATACTCTGATCGCCGAAGGCGATCGGAGTGGGTGGGGGGATGCTGCCGCTCAGCGGCTATCATGTAGCGAGCCCTGGGCTCGCTACATGATTTAAAAAAAAAAAAATTTAAAAAAAGTGCGGCGCAGCCTCCTTGCCGGATTTTTTAGACCGGCAAGGAGGTTAAGTGAGTTGGTTGTTTAGTAGGTTGGCATGTATGTACGTACAGCTTTTTTTATGGTGGGTCATGTTGTGCGCTTGGTTGTGCATTAAGTTGGACATGTGTATGAGCCTTAACGCACACTATCCTGGCAGCCTGTGTCACCTTGGCCAACCCATAGCTCAACAGCCACAGCCTAATAGGCTGCTTCCCAGCTGGCGGTTCGCCATGGCAACGCAGGTCGGGGGGGTGGCCAGAGCTTTGGAAGAGTTTAGACATAAATGGCCAGTCTTGCCAATATTAGAGAGGAAGACAAAAGGGGGGGGGGGGGGGAATTGTGGTTAAGAACAGAGATGACAGCGAGAGAGAAGGATTACAAGATAGTAGTCATTATTGTTTACTAATGCAGAATCCCACAGATGTTTTTTGGTCTAAATATAAAAACCCCTCAAGAATGAATCCTATGGCTAAGGCATTTTAAAGACGTTCAAACGTATGCAGGTCTGGGTGTCCTGACGAGGCGTGTGATAACGTGTAACAGCTGTTGACACAGACTTCTTCTTACCTTTTGTAACCTGTTTTTGTACCGTGCTTGAATAAAAGAATCCTGTTTCTGAGTTCCGGAGTCCGCATCTCTTTTGTGATATATAAACTCGCTCGCGCAGGCGCAGTACAGGCCGACCTGGAGGTCGGCCTGACCTCATCGCCGGGGACCGGGTCGGAGCTGCGGCGAACGGCTGCGGGGAGAGCTGCGGCAAGGGACATGCTGGGAGCATGGGGCTGGAGGAAGCCTCCGGTAAGTAGCACTTATTTAATTAAATTTTCCCTGATAACTCCTTTAAACAATGATGCTGGCCAGCCTCCCTGCTCGCTACAAAGTTTTTTGGCAGTTGGACAGAGCTATTGCCATTCACTTAGTGCTTTTGAAAATAAATACATTTCTGAGAATCCCCCATGAAGAGATGAACTAGTCCAAAACCTGTCACCTCTGTCAAATTTCTACTACCTACTGTAAGTAACAACAACATAGGAGAAAAGTAATTTATGGCTCATTTTACTCTGGAAAAAAATGTACTTATTTGTATATGTTTGCACATATTTTACATTTTACAATTGTTCGCCATATTGCCCCTTTAATCCCAGTCACCCAGTGACCAACTGTGAGAACCCTACCATTAACAGTGTAAGAATGGCTGCAGTTTGTTGCATGATTGAGTAACAAACATCCAAACTTTTGCATTTATAATATTAGTGAGATACTGTATCTGCATCATCAAAGTACCCCACCCCACTGTGAAAACAATATTTAGTTTATGGAGGTAATAACCATGCTTAGATCGCTCCTTGTGTAGTAGGGGAAAGCATCCATGGACATACAGTTGGGTAATCTACATGACCCTTATCATACAGGGCAGGGTATTGCTGCACATTTACTATGAGGTCCTCTGTGCTGTAAGACCTAACCTCAGTCATGTCTGCAGCAGCTCACTTTGTGACCTGTGCTGTCAAGATAGCAGTGACCTGGAAGCTATATAAACCCCAAACAGGAAGAAGAACCTTTGGGGAAAAAAAGCTTTTGCTTTTTTTTCACCAAATGTGAAAGAAACACTGCATTTCTATTGACTTTTTGTTTCATCAGTGCCCATGCGTTTGTGGTCTGAATGCAATCACGATCCGGAAAAATCATGCAAGTCGTGACTTTCCGATTGTGATGCGATCCGACAGTGCTCCGATTGCATTCCAATTTACAGTGTAAGCAGATGCTATGAATAACATAGGATCTATTTACTGTCAGTTTTCACATTCCACTGCAATCTGGCAAAATGGGACATTTTACCTGAAAGTGTGAACCAAAGGAAATTATTATCGGATTCCCTTCTTAATTTCTGTCAGTAATCCTGCGCTTACCATGTCAGTTGCGCATCTGGGACTTCCGGTGCGGCTGGCCGCATTGGCAGGGATGGTGTTGGCGGCGTTCCTGCGGGGACCTGGCCGCATGATACTCAGACTGTAAATGAGAGCGGACGCATGCGCTGTCAGCGTCGCTTCTCTTATGCTCTAAGGAAGCGTGTCAGCTGACACGCATGGCTCCACCTCCATTTCTGGATTGGCCAAGCGGCTTGGGGGCATGTTCTCCTGCTTACCCGGGCTTCTTAAGCGCCGTTCTGACACTTGCTCACTGTCTGCTCTAGCTAACACTTCGCAATGAAGGCTTCAGACCTTAGTCAGTCTGTGTGTGGCTTGAACCAGCAGGACCCCGGGGATTCCATACTAGCTCAGCTTATTATATATTGATAAAGCAGCCCATACACTCAGCCGATTTTCTGGCCGACCGATCGATCGCGGTCGATCGATCGATCGATCGCAAATCGGTTGGCCAATCGACCGATCGACGGCCGATTTCGATGGATTTCCATCGAACTTGCAGGGTGGAAAATTTAGGTCGATCTGATGAGATTGCTTATCAGTTTGCATTGGCCTTAATGGAAATCTGATGGCAAAAAAAATGCCATCAGATCGAATTTCAATAGATTTCAAACTGAAATCTATTGGAATTCTATCCTGGTAAAAAATGTTCTAAAAACGCATCAGATAGATCATCAGACGCATTTCTTATCTATCTGCTGCCAATCTGACGAGTGTATGGGCACCTTTATACTGTGTTTGTCTTCTGCCTGTTTCTCTGACTTCTCTTTGCCTACCGATTCTGTACCTCTGCTAATCTGATCTGTTGCCGACCTCTGCCTGATTACTCACATTGATTTTGCCTGCCGATTTTGTACCTTACCAATCTGATCTGTTACCGACCTGATTTGTTTGACCATTCTCTTGATCTGTACTCAGTGTTAGTGCTGCCTTCTACTGACACTGTCTGTAAGACCTTTCCATTTTAGGGAACGTCTGATATTTGTCTGTCTGCTAGTGCTCACACACACTAGCAGATCGTTACATTTTCTAGGTTTGCCAGTTCACAAATAAACAGTTTTTTATTTTGATGGTAGTTTCATTTTCATTTGTTGGTAGTTTAATTGTCATTGAGTGAAAGAAGTTGATTTCCAAAACAATACTTTGATGAGAAAACCCTTGGCTAGCACAGTGGTAAGATGTTTCTTGTAGCTGGTCACTATATTTACTCACATTTAAGGAGGGTTTTTTTTGCTCACTCCTCTTTACAGAAACCCTCTAAATCTTTGGCTGCTTGACCATGCGGATGGTTTCCTTTGGGTCATAGTCAGTATTTCTCTTCCTGCAAAAATTGCAGTTTTGGTCTTATCTAACCACAGCACTTTCTCCCATTCATTCTCTGGATCATTTAGATGTTTTCTGACAAACTTAAGATAAACCTTTAGGGCTGGTTCAGACGGACGTTTGCAGAGCGTTTACAGCCAGCGTTCAGGGCTTGGTGTTTGTTTGTACCAAGCTTTCAAGCGCGTTTACACAAACGCGGCGTTTGGGTCCCGATTTTCTCTGGCGTTCAAGGAGCCCCTGGAAGCTACATGTAGCTTCCAGGGGAGGTTAACCGCGACGGCTAATGTCCCCCTAGGGGAAGAAAAAACGCGACCGCATCCAAACGCACACGAACGCTGCTGAACGCGACGCCAGCAAACGCAACGCCTCCAAACGTCCGTCTGAACCAGCCCTTACATGTGTCTTTTTCAGCAGGGGGACCTTGCAGATACTCCAAGATTTCAATTGGCTTAACTATGGTCCCAGCTATCTTCAGATTATTATCAATCTTCTCCTTTGTAGTTGTGAGTTGACCTCTAACCTATCTCATGATCTACCTCACCCTAAAGGTACATACACACGTCTGATTTTTCCAAACGACCGGTCGTTTGGACATCAAATCGGGCGTGTGTACAAACGGTCATTAGGGTGATAAGGCTGGTTTTCAGACCTCTAATGATTATGGATGTGTGGGATGAGTTATTGCCACTGACACTCACCGATCCTGCCAGCATTAAAATTACAGACGCTCGGGTTTTTTTTTTGTTTTGTTATCTTGTTCCTTTTTAAAGCAAATCTGAAGTGAAAATAAACTTATGAGATAATGAATTGTGGCTGGATAGTGTACTGTGTAATGCTGGGAATACACGGGTCGATCCGGCGGCTCGATTAGCCGCTGGATCGACCCCCGCCGCGTCCCTGCGCGTCCCCGCTGCCATCCGGATCGCTTCCCGCTCGTCCCCGCGGGTGCTCCTTATCTTCCGCTTGATTCCCCGCTATTGTCCACCCGCGGGGATCGAGCGGGGTCATCGGACCTGTCGAAAATTATCAATCGAGCCATCAGCGGCTCGATTGATAAGGAATAATCCTGCCGTGTATGTCCAGCATTAGAGGCTCTGCCTCTAACAAAGGAGACCAAGGATTGAATCTTGGCTCTTACTGTTCAGTAAGCCAGCATCTATTCAGCAAGGAGTCCTTGGTCTAAACTCCTTAACACTACTATTGCCTACTGAGCGCGCCCTAGTGGCTGCAGCTCAAGCGTTTTGAGTCTGCCAGGAGAAAAGCGGAATATAAATGTTCTGGGTCTTGTCTTGTCATGTCAACTGTATGTGTAGTACGGATAACAGGGGCATTGCTAGCCCCAAAGATCAGTGGCACGTGCCCTCTATTCTGTGGTGCCCAGGATGTCCCCCAGGCAGAGTAGAGCCATCACAGCACCCAGCAGGACACCGCACGGTACCCAGCATGCCCCAGAAAGGCACCACAGCACCCAGCATGGCATTACAGCATCCAGCATGTTCCATAGAGCACCATAGCACCCAGCATGTCATAACAGCACACAGCAATAGGGGGCATGCTGAGTGCTATGGTGCCTCTATGTGGGCATATTGGGTGCTGTGATGCCATGCTAGATGCTGTGATGCCTTTATGGGGGCATGCAGGAAGCTGTGGTTCTTCTATGGGAGCATGCTGGGAGTTGTGGTGCCTTGTGGGAGGCCTGTGGGAGCAGGGGAAGGGGTCCACTAGAAGGCCAGGGAATGCTATGGGGGGACTGGCAGCAGGCCAGCTCCCTCAGCTGAAGGCCAGACCAGCCAGCACAGGAGCCAGATAACTCTATTTATGTGATATGCTGCATTTTTGTGTTTTGTTTTTTTTGTATTAATGGAGAGGGGGGCTTCATCCAACATTTTTCTGGGCAGACCTACTTAGACTGCTGTTAAGTTCATGTAAATCTGGCTCCACCCATGACCACACCCACATGCTAGTCCATGGCCACACCCATCTTTTGGCTGGAGTGCCCAAAAGTGCCCCGGATCTCTTAGGATCCTAAAAACGCCCCTGCCTGATGTTGGACTATTTACAAGAAGGAGCTATATGGCAGCAGCTGGAGGTGCCGCCACTGGATATAATCTGACAGGGCATCAGCACCAGAGCTGGGACAAGGTCCTTTAGCACCCAAGGCTGAGACACCAAAGTGCGCCCCTCCATCTCTCCCACCCCAGCCATCACACACTGATTGCTATTAGAGTTAGAGGCGCCCCAGGGCCCCCAACACCTTAATCTCTAGTTATCTGGCTTGCAGTCCCTGCCATGTATCCCCTTTTCTTATTTCACTCTGCTTCAAACACAATAGGGCAATGGTAGCTGAGTGAGCTGTGCGCCCCCTCCTATACTGCGCCCTGAGTCTGGAGCCTCTCTCACTTCTGCCTCGGCCCGGTCCTGATCAGCACCTTCAGATAAAAGTGCCGGACTAAGTCCAACACTTTGATCCACTCCGGCACCACGCTGCACCATGTAATATAGTTGCATGCATGCTACTTGGACTGAAATATTGGACGAAGCCTGACTCTTCGATCCCCTCCAGTATCACTTTGTACCACATAAAGTATTAATCCAGCGCCTGAACATTGCATTGTGGATCTAGAGCACGTTTGCCTTGCCAGCTCCCCCACCCTAATTAATGGGTTGCCTCCTTGCACTAGTGCAAGAGGGTGGTGACCCCAATGACTCCGCCAGCATGGGGCAGAAGACATCACCCCCCCTACACACACACACACACACACACACACACACACACACACACACACACACACACACACACACACACACACACACACACACACCGGATATAAATGTAATTGCTGGGGGGTGGGAAGACGTTCAGGAAAAACATGCTGATTTGCTACGGTGTGAGGGAAGGCATTGCACCTTGACCTTGATTTGGGGGGATTAAAGCAGACTTGAACTCAGAACTTCCTCTCTGCTCTAAAAGATATGCAATAGCATAATAACTTTTAATCTCCTTAGCAGTATGCCCAATACTGTGTCGGGCAAGAAAAGAAAAAAAAGCTAATAACGGTAAGCCTGACAAAGTATTTCTGATGATTTCCCCCCCCCCCCCAGAATAGGTTAGCAAGGAATAGGGGTAGTATAGGTGACCCCCCCCCAAGCAATCTCCGGCGCCACTACTCACCATGCATCTCACCCGTGCTGATTGCAGCAGCTCCGATCACAGCTGCTGCCACCGCACACAGCCCCTTCTTCTCTGTGCGAGCGTCTGAAGTCATTATGTTGATGATGTTATGATGGCAACTTTGGATGCTCCACAAAGAAAAGGGGCTGTGTGCAGCGGCAGCAACTGGGATCGGAGCTGTTGCGATCAGGCTTGGTGATTAATGGCGGAGGGGAGGGGGGGGCGTGGTTTCAGGGGCTGGTGGGCACCTATAATACCTGATCTTTAGGTAGATAACTTTAGTGGGGACCCCTATTCTTTGCTAACATATTCTGGGGATAACTATACTGGCTATCTTTACTGGGCGCACCTATACCTGGCTACCTAAACTGGGGGACCTATACCTGGATACCTATATTGGTGGCACCTATACTTGGCTACCATTACTGGGGTACCTATACCTGGCTACCTATACTGATACTGGGGGCACATATAGCTGGCTAACCTGTACTGGGGCACCTATACCTGGCTACCTATATGTATTAAAGTTTCAAAGGAAAATAGTATACATTTAAATGCGGTAAATGACAGTTAATATACTGTATTTACCGCATTCACATGTATACTTTTTTCCTTTGAAACGTTAAAAAATCGATTTTCTCAAAAACTATACAGTCTTTTTGGGAAAAAAAAAGTTCCTCTTGTTCCCACTGTTCTTTTTAACATATCTTGCAAATGTATTTTTTCTAGCATGTAAGGGGGCTTTGCTATTAACTGCTAAGTCGGCGGGATTTGGCGGGTTTTTAATCACAAATACTTTTTTCATTTGAAACTTTAAAATAGATTTTCTCAAAAACTAAAAGTTCTTTTTAAAAAATTTTAATGGTGTAGCCACTGATCACCTTTATAATCCATGCAATTTTGGTGATTGTAGCATGTATGGGGGCTTTGCTATTAACGTTAAAGTCAAATCACGGCCATGATCACAGATTCTACATGTAATCATGGCTAAAATCAGAGTCGTATTTGGAGCTCCCATTCAAATCTGGATCACGATCACGGTGTATCCGGATTTAGATTCTGTCGTGGCCGGATTTACTCAAATTCGTAATTGGGGGTATTCGAGCATCATGACTGGAAGAAGCCCCAGGTAAATTAAACTTTGTTTTTTAAGTATTTTCAGGTTTCCTTTAAAGTGTTTGTACCCTTACAATAAACTTTTATGGCTGTCACTTTGGTTTAAAGACAGTGTCTATTCGTTATTTCTGTGGATGTATGAGACCACTTTGGGAGGAAAACGGAACATAAGTAGTAAAAGCCATACCATCTGCAAAGAAATCCAGAGCATGTATCTCTGAGACACTGGTTTCTCAGACGATTGCTACTAGGAAGGTTGTCTTGCATGTCAAATTCCACAAAGGCCAAGAATCTTGTAGTGTGAAATGCATTCTAGCCAGAAAATCTAGGATGACTGACAAGCCCATGTGGTGTACAGTGCTTCTGTGGAGGTTGCATCTTGCGAACTGTTCTCAGAAACGGCTGCACTAGAAAGGATGGTCGGAAAGTGCCAGTCACTGTTAATAATGCAGGAATGTGGCTTTTACTGAGTTATAAACAAGGCATAAATCTAGACCAGATTCTAGAAAACCTAAGATATTTGAGACTTGAGGGTTAGAAAGATTTACATACTGTATGGTCACAGGAGAACATTTTCCCCTAACTGTTAACCTCCCTGGTGTTAAATTTCCCCAGGATTTCTGCGCAAAAAGTGATCCAATTGCTTCATTTAATGTTCTCACATGACCTGCTGCAGCTCAACACAATATCACACTGGTTGGCTGTGAGTCTGTGACAAAAAAAACTGCTCACCCTCAGCCATGCTGTTCCTCGTCAGTCAGGACAGCAGTTCCACCTCCTCCCTTCTGCTGTGCAAGTCAAATGAAACACTGCTGTTCTCCTGCCTCCCTCCATTCTCACTGTCAGTATTTTCACACAGCATAACAAGTTGCTTTTCCCCAATGATGACCTCTTCACCTCGCTCTCCTCTCGCTTCTCCTCCTACTCTGACTGTAAGCTGTTAGTTTAACCAGCTTGGCGTTCTATTAAGATCGCCAGGCTGGCGACCGGATGGTTTTTTTTAATAAAAAAAAAAACTATTGCATGCAGCTAACTGAAAGTTGGCTGCATGAAAGACCACTAGAGGGCGCTCCTAATGCGTACTTCTGATCGCCTCCGGCGATCAGAAGTAACAAGAAAGGCCGCAATGAGCGGCCCTTCTTGTTATGCTTTTCTCGTCGCCATGGCGACGAGCGGAGTGACGTCATGGACGTCAGCCGACGTCCTGACGTCAGCCGCCTCCGATCCAGCCCTTAGCGCTGGCCGGAACTGTTTGGTCCGGCTGCGCTGGGCTCGGGGGGCTGGGGGACCCTCTTTCGCTGCTGCACGCGGCGGATCGCCACGATTCGGCGGCGATCAGGTAGCACACGCGGCTGGCAAAGTGCCGGCTGCATGTGCTCCTTTTTATTTGATAAAAATCGGCCCAGCAGGGCCTGAGCGGCAGCCTCCGGCGGTAATGGACGAGCTGAGCTCGTCCATACCGCCCGGCTGGTTAAACATACAGTACAAACATGCCGCCCTTGTAATCTTTGCGCCTGATGCAAATGTTTCACCTTACTTCATGAGAGAACTGGCCCTGCCTTCAGGTACACTGTAAAGTTAGTTTTTTAATGGAGTGATTTCTAGGAGTGATTAATAATCAGGTGATACTCAAATAAATGTCTTTTCTTATTGGGGGCTGTTATCACATTATCTGGAAAGGGTGGAAAAAAGGGGGACATTTTCAAAAATTCTTGCTGAATCAGGACCATTGGTACACATCAATAATACTTTCAGTTTGTATTTATCCATTTGCATTTTATGTTCAAGAGAATATGTGATATTGTTATGTGCTATTGTTGTTTAAATTCCATGTTCTTTCTGCAAAGTCTGCTCAGATACAATACTGATGGCATTCCAAGAACATTGGTCTGGAAGATCATAACTAGGAACCCCACTAAATTATAACTAGCAACCCCCTTATCTATGACAGCACATATACATCACTTTCCTTGCCCTTATCTTTCGATAGCCATGGTGATGATAAGCACTATCTGGGTTTCCTCCAGGCACTCCATTTTCCTCCCACATCCCAAAAACATACAGATAAGTTAATTGGCTTCCTCCTAAAATTGGCCCTAGACTGATACATACACTACATGTTACATACATAGACATATGACTATGGTAGGGGTTAGACTGTGAGCCTCCCTGAGGGACAGTTAACCTCTTGGTGACCGCGTCACACCAATGGGTGTGCATGTGGCGCCAGCCACAGGAATGCCTAACACCGATCAGCGTAAAGTCCTTGGGGGGGGGGGGGTTTGCAGGGGATCGGGCGCACCAATGCACACGCGTCCCATACCTAGCTCCACTCCGCCATCAGCTTTCCAGCGGCGATCGCCGTCTAATAACAGTAGACAGCGCTGCGATCTAAGGCAGCGCTGTACTGGGGACAGTCATGTGACAAGGCTGAAGTTATTGGCTGTCATGGGCTGAAGCCTATGACAGCTGATCATGGGAATTGGCTGGCGGGGGGAGGGAGGACGGTCCTAGTAAAAAGAAATAAACAAAAATTGGTAAAGTTTATTAGAAAAATAATAAAATAAATATTTGTCAAAAAAATAAACATTGGGGGAGCGATCAGACCCCACCAACAGAAAGCTTGGTGGGGAGAAGGGGGAGGGGAATCACTTGTGCTGAGTTGTGCAGCCCTGCGGCAAGGCCTTAAAGCTGCAGTGGCCTATTTAGGGAAAAATGGCCTGGTCTTTAGGGGGGGGGGGGGGGGTTTAACACTGCGGTCCTCAAGTGGTTTTGTGACAAGACAGCATAATCTGTACAGCGCTGCGGAAGATGTTCGCACTATATAAATACTAAATAATAATAATAATGATCCACATAAATGTGATCTTAATTAACCACTTTACCTCCAGCGGTACGGATTTCTCCGTCCCTTTTTCCACCCTGTTAACACGAAGGGACGGAGAAATCCGTACCCGACGCCGCTCCCGCCGCTGTCCGCGCTCCCGCTCGCTCGTCCGCGCGCTCGAGCACGCCGCCGCCCGGAGATCAATGAACAGGAAAAATCTTTCCCGGTCGTTGATCTCTGCCCCCCGCAATGATCAGCGGGGGGCAGAGAAGCAGCGATCATTGTGAGAAAAAAAACTGTTTCCCAGCCTCCTAACCCTTCCTGCAAGCGTACTTCCTGTATGCTTGCAGGTTGCATAAACAAAAAGTTACTGTGGCCATCTTGTGGCCAAATAGTAAAACTACACCCTAAAGCATTTTTCATATACAAATACATTACTTTTACACAAAAAATTAACTCATTACCTCCTACACTCCCCAATTTTTTTTTTTGTAACTGAAAAAACAACAACAACAAAAAATTACAATAAAAAAAATTCATAAATAGTTACCTTAGGGATTGAACGTTTTAAATATTTATGTCACGAGGGTATAACACTGTTACTTTATAAACTATGGGATTGTAATTAGGGATGGATGCAAAACTGAAAAAAATGCACCTTTATTTCCAAATAAAATATTGGCGCCAAACATTGTGATAGGGACATAATTTAAACGGTTTTATAACCGGGACAAAAGAGCAAATACATTTCATGGGTTTTAATTACAGTAGTATGCATTATTTAAAAACTATAAAGGTCGAAAACTGAAAAATAATAAATTTTCCCACATTTTTTCATATTTTCCCATTAAAACACATTTAGAATAAAATAATTCTTGGCATAATGTCCCACCTAAAGAAAGCCTAATTGGTGGCGAAAAGTACAAGATCTAGTTAATTTCATTGTGATAAGTAATTATAAAGTTATAGACGAATGAATGGAAGGAGCGCTGAAAGGTGAAAATTGCTCTGGTGCTCAAGGGGTAAAACCCCTCAGTTGTGAAGTGGTTAATATAGACCGCTGGACGGTGTAATGGTTAAGGGCTCTGCCTCTGACATGGGAGACCAGGGTTCAAATCTCGGCTCTGCCTGTTCAGTAAGCCTGCACCTATTCAGTAGGAGACCTCTGGCAAGTCTCCCTAACACTGCTACTGCCTATAGAGCACGCCCTAGTGGCTGCTGCTCTGGCGCTTTGAGTCCGCCAGGAGAAAAGCGCGATATAAATGTTATTTGTCTTGTCTTGTCTAACAAAACATACTGCTACAACAACAACAAAAACAGTAGGGGAGAAAGCCATATCCTTAGAGCTAAACATAATCCAAAATTGAAGTGTTTAAAGAGGAACTCCAGTGAAAATAATGTAATAAAAAAAACTGCTTCATTTTTTTCAATAAATATGTATAAATGATTTAGTCAGTGTTTGCCCGTAGTAAAATCTTTTAAATCCCTGATTTACATTCTGACATTTATTACGTGGTGACATTTTTACTGTTGGCAGTTGATGTAGCTGCTGCATGCTTTTTTAGCAGTTGGAAACAGCTGTAAACAGCTATTTCCCACAATGCCTCAAGGTTCACAGACAGGAAACTGCCAGGAGTACCACGGTCCTCAGAAATTCTTGTGGGAGGGGTTTCACCACAATATCAGTCATACAGCGCCCCCTGATGGTCCGTTTGTGAAAAGGAATAGATTTCTCATGTAAAAAGGGTATCAGCTACTGATTAGGATAAAGTTCAAATCTTGGTCAGAGTTTCTCTTTAAGCTTTTAAGGAACCTTTAGTTGTCTGCTTGAATTTTGAATAGGGTCTTATGAGGCTGAATAGACTTGCATTGGTATGGTTATTCAACAATCTTTGTTGCACACTTTATTTTTTCTGCATATAGCCTATCCTATTATCTTGCATTTACGGTACTGTACTAATTTCATGGGATTCAGTTGGTGCTGTGACAAAAAAAAGCTATTTGAAGGCAAATAAAATACACTAGAAAAACACAAAGATTACTCAAGCACAAAAGAATTTAGCATTAAGCCAACAATTCAGCAGTCAGCACCTTTACCAACAGGTAGCCTTCCAACTACTTTGGTCTTTTCCTTATGCCCCGAAATTAAGCTTGAAAACAAGAAGAGAATCGAGAGCCCAATATGGTGCAGTATTGTCAGGTAAAATGAAGAGTTCAATACAATTTTATGTATATGTACTCATAAACAGGGGTTACCCATAGGCAACCACTTTAAATGCAGGTGGGGAGCATTAGGACCTGACCTCACTCAGGTTAAGAAGTCGATCTCTGTAGATAGTAAATGGGGATGCACCCCTCCATCAAGGGTGGACTAGAAGATCAGCAAAAACTCGGTATACAGAGGAGCCAGCGTAGAGTAAAACGTTTTAAAAACCGTTTAAAAGCAGAGGGGGATGTTAAGGTGGACTCACCTCCATCTTACAAAAAAGAAAACTCACTTGAGTCTCGATAAAACAGAATTGACAGATAATTTATTCAACTCCACAAATGCAACGCGTTTCGCGGGCGTGACCCCACTTCTTCAGGCAAAACTGGGAACACAACTGGAATAAAAACAAAATAACTACCCACACAATTGCAACAATTGGCGCAGCAGATAATTGGTAAAGAACACATAAAATAATTGCTACATAAAGCATTGTTAAAACCAAAAAAAAACAAAAACATTTTCCGCCCACTTAAACACAGGGCCATGCAAACAAGCTTAGATGTCAGAAATCAAATAGCTAAGGCTTAATACTCACAGATTGGAGGTTTCATATTGTATGTCTCAAAATGAAACAGTTACATGGTAGAGCTGGGTATAGGCCACGGTCTATACCGAATCCCAGGCAGCCTATAGAGCTTTATATGGACACAAAAAGGATTAATATAAACTGCAAGCATAAAGTAGAAGATAACTTACCTCAGTGGGTCAAGCAATAGGTTTGAGCACCTTTGTGTCAGTATGAAGTGAGGCTTGCTTTAAATAGGAAGAGAGGTTAAACTGACAGGACTGAAGTCCAATCAGGAAGTGTTTGATAACAGGAAGTATTTGGTAACAGGAGGTGTCACTAACTTTGCACAGGAAGTGAATCTTTCCAGTGGGATAGTTACGGAATTCCCAGCAGTGGCTGGGATATGGGAAAACCAGCAGTGGCTGGATAGTGTAATGGTCAAGGGCTCTGCCTCTGACACTGGCAACCCAGGTTCAAAACACGGCTCTGCCAGTTCAGCAAGCCGGCACATAATTCAGTAGTATGGGTTTTTAAGACAATTCATGTAACTTTAGACAATTCATGTAACTTCTAGCAATGGATGTTCGTTTAAAGATGTCACTGGGTATGCACATGTATACATATGGATTCAGGTGTAAAACGGTAAAAATGGATGTCGCCTCTTTGTATTCCTCCATTCCGCACGGACTTGCTTTAAAGGCCCCCAATTTTCATCTTGCCAAACACTCTACTTTTGGCGTCTCACTACAGTCTTACCTCATGAGAGCCGTGGAGTACCTCCTCACACACAATTATTTTATGTTCGATTCGGGGTTCTACCTCCAGAGATGCGGAGCTTCTATGGGGGCAAAGTTTTCCCCCTCCCTGGCCAACCTATACATGGGATGGTGGGAGGAGCTCCGCATCTTTGGAGATGAGAACCCCTTTGCCTCCCACATCGTTTGGTATGGCAGGTTTATAGATGAATTACTCCTTGTGTGGGGGGGTCCTCCCGGTCTTCTACATGACTTTCTAGCTTATGTTAATTGCAACGAACTTAATCTAAACTTTACTATGAACCATCACAGCACACACATTGATTATTTGGACTTGACCTTGACTGGTGACACCTCACTTCACCAAGTTTCCACCAGGACTTACCGCAAACCTACAGCGGGAAATACCATACTCCTCGCAAGCTCTTGTCATCCTAGACACACCATAAATGCTCCAACCCAGTGGATTTGGAACAAGAATCCAATTTAGTTGAGGAAAGACTAAGACAAAGAGGGTATACTAAAAAACAGCTAGCTTGGGGGCGTCTTAGGGGCACTAGAAAACCACGGAGTGAACTTCTACAAATCAGAAGCTGTAGTGGGGACCGAGACGACAGGGTGACTTTTGTCACAGAATACAGTCTTGAATTCAACAAAATTACAAATATTGTGAAGAAATATCTTCCAGTGTTGAATTCTGACACTAAGTTCAGGACAATACTAGACAAAGGGTGCCGCTTCTCTGCTAGGGCACGTACTTTGGGGTCTTTTCTTTCACCCAGTTGTTTCCAGTCTACCCTTCCGTCTCGTACCCCTACCTGGCTTGCAACAGTGGGATCTTATCCTTGTGGTTTCTCCACCTGCAAATATTGCCACTGTCATAGAAGGGGGTCATCCATTTTCTCCTTTGCGACTGGTACCAGTTTCCCCATTAAACAGTATGTTAATTGCGACACGAGGTGCGTTATCTATTTAATCTCTTGCACCTCGTGCCGCTTACAATATGTGGGATGTACTACTTGCAACTTGAGAGCTCGGATTGCCGAACATTATTGTGGCACAAATTGGAAAACTTTTAAAAAGTCGGCAGTCTCCAAACACTTTGAAAATATTCACAAGGGCGACCTTTCTTCTTTTACCTTCCAAGGGGTGGAACGAGTAGTGAGTCCTAAGAGAGGTGGCGACACTTATAAATTACTCCTGAGGCGAGAAGCATATTGGATCCATAAACTGGATACTCGCACTCCAAGAGGTCTGAATACACGTTGGGATCTTAACCACTTCCCGACCGCCTAACGCACAGAGGCGGCCGGGAAGTGAAGCCCTGAAGGACCGGCTCACCCACAGAGGCGGCGGTCCTTCTAAGGGCATGGGCGGAGCGATCGCGTCATCCGTGACGCGATCCTCCGCCCGGGATCGTTACATGGGCATTTTGTCTCCGCTCGCCGGCCACTTAGCAGAGCCGGCGAGCGGAGGAATCCGCAGAAGGAGCCAATCAGGGAGTATAAGGCACTTTGTTAGGTAAACAAAGTGCCTTATACGTGCTTCCTCCTCGCCTCGTGGTCTCAGTGTTGCAGAGACCACCAGCGAGGAGGAACCACTTTGTGAGTATCCAGCACACATTGTTTTTTTTTGCTCAGAGTCCCTGATCTCCCACCCCAGCCTTCATACCCCCCCTGATCACCCCAGCAGACCCCTGCCAGCACCCTTGCACCCCTGCAAAACCCCCACCCCCCCCCACCTGCCACTAACTAGCGACGCTGCCCTTTAGTTTAGGTCCCTAACTGCCACCTAATCACCCCTGATCCCCCCCTCCTACCTTTAGATCACCCCCAGACCCCATCCCAGACTACCCCCCTGTATACTGTATACATCTGTATACAGCTACCTTATCCCCTGATCCCCCTCTGATCACCTGTCTATCACCTGTCCATCACCCCTTAGCACCCCCACCCATCAGAGCAGACCCTAACTGCCCCGCGGGGGTAACCGATCACCTGCCCAGGCCCTCGATTGCCCTCATACCCCCCGCCTGATTAAATCCCCTGCTCTTTGTTTACATCTGTCCTCCCCAGCGATCACTAACTGATCTGCGATCAGTAACCCCCTGTGTCTGCCTCTCATCAGATCAGGACTCAGTCTGCCCCGTGCAGGCTCCTGATCAACCCCCCACCCCCTCAAATCGCCCTCAGACCCCCCCCCCTAATCACCGTCCAAGTGCATTGTATTTGACTGTGCTGCGCTTGTATTCGATTGTGCTGCGCTTGTATTCGATTGTGCTGTAATTGTATTTGATTGTCCCGTGATCGGCTTCGATTGCCCCGTGATTGTTTGATTGCCTGAGACCCCACTTCCCACCACACCCAACCCCACCCTCCCCCCCACCACACCCAACCCCCCCCTCCCCCCCCCCCCCCACCATCAGATTTGCTTGTGCTGTGATTGGAGTCGATTGTGCTGTAATTGTATTTGATTGTCCCGTGATCGACTTCGATTGCCCCGTGATTGTTTGATTGCCTGAGACCCCACTTCCCGCCACACCCAATCCCACCCTCCCCCCATCACCTTCCGAGTGCATCAGATTTGCTTGTGCTGCGCTTGTATTCGATTGTGCTGTAATTGTATTTGATTGTCCCGTGATCGGCTTCGATTGCCCCGTGATTGTTTGATTGCCTGAGACCCCACTTCCCACCACACCCAACCCCACCCTCCCCCCCCACCACACCCAACCCCACCCTCCCCCCCCACCACCTTCCGAGTGCATCAGATTTGCTTGTGCTGTGATTGGAGTCGATTGTGCTGTAATTGTATTTGATTGTCCCGTGATCGACTTCGATTGACCCGTGATTGTTTGATTGCCTGAGACCCCACTTCCCGCCACACCCAATCCCACCCTCCCCCCATCACCTTCCGAGTGCATCAGATTTGATTGTGCTGTGATTGGATTCGATTGTGCTGTAATTGTATTTGATTGTCCCGTGATTGTTTGATTGCCTCTGAGACCCCACTTCCCACCAACCCCAATACCTCTCAAATACTCCCTTTTTGCTAGGTAGGTGCTCTTTTTTTCTGGGTAGTCTCGGAGGAAACCCCCATAAATTTAGTAATCCACAATGGCAAGAAGGGGGCTTTCCGATGACGAGGTATACAGGTACATGGACCAGTCGGATGAGTTCTTTTGGGAAGAATCATCCGTCGAATCTTCCGGGTCCGAATTTGAACCTGTAGAAAGCAGTGGTTCCTTGACCGAAAGTGATGACGAGGCTATGGTCCCGGCTAGAGCCAGGCGTACCAGACCCCAAGTCGTTAGACCGCAGGTGGCGCAGGATCCGCCTCAAGGGCAGCAGGGTGGTGCTAGCGCTGATGATAGTTTTCTTGGTGAGGCAGGCACCAGCAGCGCAGCATCTCCTGGACTTAGTGCCAGTGCTTCCGTAGACCCTGGCGAAGTGGTGAGCGTCAGCATGGAAGTTGAAACTGGTACGGTGGCAAGTGCAGTAGTACCCCCATCGCAGCCACCAATAAGAAGACGGGCCCGTAGTACCCATAGACTCCCAGAGGTGCTGGCACAACCAGATTGGCAATCCCCTGATTCCGCCGCACCCGTAGTGCCCCCTTTCACCGCCCAGTCTGGAGTCCAGGTGGCGACAGCTCATCTAGGAACGGCCCTAGACTTTTTGCAGCTGTTCATCACCCAGGTTCTCCTGGACTTAATTGTGGTTGAGACCAACCGTAAAGCCACACAATTCATCACCGAGCACCCGGAGAGCATGTATGCCCAGCCTTTCGGGTGGAAACCAGTCCAAGTTTCCGACATTAAAATCTTTTTGGCCCTTATCCTTCACTTGGGACTAATGAAACAGAATGTACTGCGGTCGTATTGGTCTACGAACACAGTAAATCATGTTCCCTTGTACCCTGCTGCCATGTCCAGGACACGATTTGAGTCCATCCTGCGCTTCCTGCACTTCAACGACGACAAAACCTGTCATGAAAAGGGCCACCCTGCTTATGACCGGCTCCACAAAATTCGGCCCCTCATAGACCACCTGTCATCAACATTTGCAGATGCTTATATCCCTGAACAGAACATCTGCGTAGACGAGTCCCTCTTACGCTTTACCGGGCGCCTTGGCATCAAACAGTACATCCCAAGCAAGCGCGCCCGGTATGGGGTGAAACTGTATAAGCTCTGTGAAAGGGCCACAGGCTATACATGTCGTTTTAGGGTCTATGAGGGAAAAGACTCAAAATTGGAGCCGGTCGGATGCCCTGACTACCTGGGGAGCAGTGGAAAGGTTGTGTGGGACTTGGTGTCACCCTTGTTCCAGAAGGGGTACCATCTTTTTGTGGACAATTATTACACAAGTGTGGCCCTCTTTCAGCACTTAAAGTTAGAAGGAATCCGATGCTGTGGCACTGCGCGGCCTAGTCGCCAGGGCTTCCCCCAACGGCTCGTTACCACCAGACTTCAACGGGGGCAGAGGGCCGCCTTGCGTACTGAAGACCTGCTCGCGGTGAAATGGAGGGACAAGAGGGACGTTTACTTTCTGTCCACCATTCACACAGACACGACAGTCCAAATTCAACGGGCAACTAAGGTCATTGAAAAGCCCCTTGTCGTCCACGAATATAATGTCAACATGGGAGGGGTGGACTTCAATGACCAGAGGTTAGCGCCCTATTTAATTTCCCGGAAAACAAGACGCTGGTATAAGAAAGTGTCTTTTTATCTGATTCAATTGGCAGTTTACAACAGCTTTGTTCTCTACAGTAAGGCTGGGAGAACTGGATCTTTCCTTCAATTTCAGGAACAGATCGTTCTGGACATCCTGTATCCAGGAGGTGCCAGGCCCCCCCCCCCCCCCCCCAGATGCAACTAGCCGACTGCATGGAAGGCATTACGCCTATCAGCTTCCGTGTGCCCCAGGTCAACGCATCCGAAGAAAACGTTGCCGTGTCTGCAGCAGGGCTGGAACAAGGACTGACACCGTTTATTATTGTCCCCGCTGTCCTGACCAGCCTGGCCTATGTGTAGGGCCGTGTTTTGAGAGGTACCACGAGCAGGTACACTATTAGAACCTAGGGAACTCCAGACACAGGAGTAGGCACACACTCAGTGGTCTTTCGCACATTGTCGCAGGGAGAGGAGAGATAAGCTTGAAAACCAAACGGGTAAGCATAAAAGTGGCAAGAAGGATCGGTTTCCATGCTTGATATTGCTGATCTGTCCTGGGTTGGCGATATAAGACGGCATGTTTGAATTTCCCTTGAGTGTGGACACCCCCGGTTTATATGTGATTTGGGCCTATGATGATGCTTTAATGCCACACAGAGTCATCTCTATTGGCAGGCATATTGCTGTATCCTACAGGCATAATGCTGTATACTAAAGTTCTGAGGCCCAGTCACATAAGTTGGTGGCTCACCCTGAGTGCAGGGTGGCACGGGGTGTCTCTCTCCTGAGGTTATCACTGCCATTGATGTGGAGGAAGATCTGCCATTGATGTGGAGCAAGGTATGTTTGCCGTTCATTTTTCCTTTCAGCCCAGAGTGCATTACCCGTATACCCAATATAAGAAGTATAGCAGAAACTCCTAATACTGGCCATACATGTAATGATTGCAGAGACCCTAAAATGCCAGGACAGACTTCACAAATGACCCCATTTTGGAAAGAGGACACCCTAAAGTATTATGTGAGGTGCACGGTGAGTTCATAAAAGATTTTAGTTTTTGTCACAAGTTAGCAGAATTTTTTTTTATTTTTTTTCTAACAAAGTGTCATTTTCCGTTTACTTGTGACAAAAAATAAGATTTTCAATGACCTCACCATTACCCTCATGGAATACCTTGTTGTGTATTCTTTCCAAAATGGGGTCATTTGTGGGGTTTGTTAACTGTCCTGGCAAGTGGGCGGGGTGCTAAATTGTGAGCACCCCTGTAAAGCCTAAAGGTACTCATTGGACTCTGGGCCCCTTAGCGCAGTTAGGGTGCAAAAAAGTGCCACACATGTGGTATCGCCGTACTCGGGAGAAGTAGTACAATGTGTTTTGGGGTGTATTTTTACACATACCCATGCTGGGTGGGAGAAATACCTCTGTAAATGACAATCTTTTGATTTTTTTACACACAATTGTCCATTTACAGAGGTATTTCTCCCACCCAGCATGGGTATGTGTAAAAATACACCCCAAAACACATTGTACTACTTCTCCCGAGTACGGCAATAGCACATGTGTGGCACTTTTTTGCACCCTAACTGCGCTAAAGGGCCCAAAGTCCAATGAGTACCTTTAGGATTTCACAGGTCATTTTGCGGAATTTGATTTCCAGACTACTCCTCACGGTTTAGGGCCCCTAAAATGCCAGGGCAGTATAGGAACCCCACAAATGACCCCATTTTAGAAAGAAGACACCCCAAGGTATTCCGTTAGGAGTATGGTGAGTTCATAGAAGATTTTATTTTTTGTCACAAGTTAGTGGAAAATTGATTTTTATTGTTTTTTCACAAAGTGTAATTTTCCACTAACTTGTGACAAAAAATAAAATCTTCTATGAACTCACCATACTCCTAACGGAATACCTTGGGGTGTCTTCTTTCTAAAATGGGGTCATTTGTGGGGTTCCTATACTGCCCTGGCATTTTAGGGGCCCTAAACCGTGAGGAGTAGTCTGGAAATCAAATTCCGCAAAATGACCTGTGAAATCCTAAAGGTACTCATTGGACTTTGGGCCCTTTAGCGCAGTTAGGGTGCAAAAAAGTGCCACACATGCGGTATTGCCGTACTCGGGAGAAGTAGTACAATGTGTTTTGGGGTGTATTTTTACACATACCCATGCTGGGTGGGAGAAATACCTCTGTAAATGGACAATTGTGTGTAAAAAAATCAAAAGATTGCCATTTACAGAGGTATTTCTCCCACCCAGCATGGGTATGTGTAAAAATACACCCCAAAACACATTGTACTACTTCTCCCGAGTACGGCGATACCACATGTGTGGCACTTTTTTGCACCCTAACTGCGCTAAAGGGCCCAAAGTCCAATGAGTACCTTTAGGATTTCACAGGTCATTTTGCGGAATTTGATTTCCAGACTACTCCTCACGGTTTAGGGCCCCTAAAATGCCAGGGCAGTATAGGAACCCCACAAATGACCCCATTTTAGAAAGAAGACACCCCAAGGTGTTCCGTTAGGAGTATGGTGAGTTCATAGAAGATTTTATTTTTTGTCACAAGTTAGCGGAAAATGACACTTTGTGAAAAAAACAATTAAAATCAATTTCCGCTAACTTGTGACAAAAAAATAAAAACTTCTATGAACTCACCATACTCCTAACGGAATACCTTGGGGTGTCTTCTTTCTAAAATGGGGTCATTTGTGGGGTTCCTATACTGCCCTGGCATTTTAGGGGCCCTAAACCGTGAGGAGTAGTCTGGAAATCAAATTCCGCAAAATGACCTGTGAAATCCTAAAAGTACTCATTGGACTTTGGGCCCTTTAGCGCAGTTAGGGTGCAAAAAAGTGTCACACATGTGGTATTGCCGTACTCGGGAGAAGTAGTACAATGTGTTTTGGGGTGTATTTTTACACATACCCATGCTGGGTGGGAGAAATACCTCTGTAAATTACAATCTTTTGATTTTTTTTACACACAATTGTATATTTACAGAGTTATTTCTCCCACCCAGCATGGGTATGTGTAAAAATACACCCCAAAACACATTGTACTACTTCTCCCGAGTACGGCGATACCACATGTGTGGCACTTTTTTGCACCCTAACTGCGCTAAAGGGCCCAAAGTCCAATGAGCACCTTTAGGATTTCACAGGTCATTTTGCGGAATTTCGTTTCCAGACTACTCCTCACGGTTTAGGGCCCCTAAAATGCCAGGACAGTATAGGAACCCCACAAATGACCCCATTTTAGAAAGAAGACACCCCAAGGTATTCCGTTAGGAGTATGGTGAGTTCATAGAAGATTTTATTTTTTGTCACAAGTTAGTGGAAAATGACACTTTGTGAAAAAAAACAATAAAAATCAATTTTCCGCTAACTTTTGACAAAAAAAAAAATCTTCTATGAACTCACCATACTCCTAACGGAATACCTTGGGGTGTCTTCTTTCTAAAATGGGGTCATTTGTGGGGTTCCTATACTGCCCTGGCATTTTAGGGGCCCTAAACCGTGAGGAGTAGTCTTGAAACGAAATTTCTCAAAATGACCTGTGAAATCCTAAAGGTACTCATTGGACTTTGGGCCCTTTAGCGCAGTTAGGGTGCAAAAAAGTGCCACACATGTGGTATCGCCGTACTCAGGAGAAGTAGTATAATGTGTTTTGTGGTGTATTTTTACACATACCCATGCTGAGTGGGAGAAATATCTCTGTAAATGGACAATTGTGTGTAAAAAAAATTAACAAATTGTCATTTACAGAGATATTTCTCCCACCCAGCATGGGTATGTGTAAAAATACACCCCAAAACACATTATACTACTTCTCCTGAGTACGGCAATACCACATGTGTGGCACTTTTTTGCAGCCTAACTGCGCTAAGGGGTCCAAAGTCCAATGAGCACCTTTAGGCTTTACAGGGGTGCTTACAATTTAGCACCCCCCAAAATGTCAGGACAGTAAACACACCCCACAAATGACCCCATTTTGGAAAGTAGACCCTTCAAGGTATTCAGAGAGGGGTATGGTGAATCTGTGGCAGATTTCATTTTTTTTGGTGCAAGTTAGAAGAAATGGAAACTTTTTTTTTTTTTTCTCACAAAGTGTCATTTTCCGCTTACTTGTGACAAAAAATAATATCTTCTATGAACTCACTATGCCTCTCAGTGAATACTTTGGGATGTCTTCTTTCCAAAATGGGGTCATTTGGGGGGTATTTATACTATCCTGGAATTCTAGCCCCTCATGAAACATGACAGGGGGTCAGAAAAGTCATAGATGCTTGAAAATGGGAAAATTCACTTTTTGCACCATAGTTTGTAAACGCCATAACTTTTACCCAAACCAATAAATATAAGCTGAATGGGTTTTTTTTATCAAAAACATGTTTGTCCACATTTTTCGCGCTGCATGTATACAGAAATTTTACTTTATTTGAAAACTGTCAGCACAGAAAGTTTAAAAAATCATTTTTTTGCCAAAATTCATGTCTTTTTTGCTGAATATAATAAGAAGTAAAAATCGCAGGAGCAATTAAATAGCACCAAAAGAAAGCTTTATTAGTGACAAGAAAAGGAGCCAAAATTCATTTAGGTGGTAGGTTGTATGAGCGAGCAATAAACCGTGAAAGCTGCAGTGGTCTGAATGGAAAAAAAGTGGCCGGTCCTTAAAGAGACTCTGAAGCGAGAATAAATCTCGCTTCAGAGCTCATAAATAGCAGGGGCACGTGTGCCCCTGCTAAATTGCCGCTATCCCGCGGCTAAACGGGGGTCCCTTCACCCCCAACCCACCCCCCGCAAAAGTGTGTCGTGAAAAGGTCGCTGGCTGTCTCTTCCTGGAGGCAGGGCTAACGGCTGCAGCCCTGCCTCCAGTCGCGTCTGTCAGCGGCGCATCGCCGCCTCTCCCCCGCCCCTCTCAGTGAAGGAAGACTGAGAGGGGCGGGGGAGAGGCGGAGATACGCGCTGACAGACGCGCGTGGGGCAGGGCTGCGGCGGTTAGCCCTGCCCCAACCAGGAAGCGCTCCCCCGGTGTATCGAGGGGGATTTGGGGGTGAAGGGACCCCCGTTAAGCCGCGCTATAGCGGCGTTTTAGCAGGGGCACACATGCCCCTGCTATTTATGAGGTCTGAAGCGAGATTTATTCTCGCTTCAGACTCTCTTTAAGGGGTAGAAAGCCCTAGGTCCTCAAGTGGTTAATCTAGTTTACAATTGCTAATTTCGCCACCTCTCCATTCACTCCTATTACATAGGACCTCTCCCCCCCCCCCCTCCTTCTCTATTAGATGGTTGGTTACTTGTTACTTGAGGTTGAAATATTCCTTCTAGTGGTGACTTTTTACATTACTTTTTATCTATTCGATTACTGTTATTAATGATAATATTTAATCTATTCCAATTTTGTAATTTTGTGATAACACCTTGCTATATATTTTTATATTGTGTGTATTTGTAATGTCTCCTTTAAGGTGATGGCTAGTTGAGGTATAGGGTGGAGTTTGTTACTCTCCCACCTACTTATAGCCCTCCCCTTGCAGGTTCATTTTTAACTATGACTAAGGGCAGATTGTAAGCCTGACACGCGTCAGTTGAACCCTGTGGTTTTATGCATTTGTTATGTGGAATTCCTGAATAAAGAATACCAGCTTTCTTCAGCCTGTGGTCGGTTTGCGGATCCTTCTATGTATACGTGTGGACTGGCCTGGCTTGCTAGATCCTGCACCCACTGGACTGATTCTAAGGGGGTCGAGCGTTTGGAACTTTCCATTTATCTTCTACTTTATGCTTGCAGTTTATATTAATCCTTTTTGTGTCCATATAAAGCTCTATATGCTGTCTGGGATTGGGAATAGACCATGGCCTATACCCAGCTCTACCATGTAACTGTTTCATTTTGAGACATACAATATGAACCCTCCAATCTGTGAGCATTAAGCCTTAGCTATTTGATTTCTGACATCTAAGCTTGTTTGCATGGCCCTGTGTTTATGTGGGCGGAAAATGTTTTTTTTATTTTTTTTTATTTGTTTTTTTTTAGCAATGCTTTATGTAGCAATTATTTTATGTGTTCTTTACCAATTATCTTCTGCGTCAATTGTTGCAATTCTGTGGGTAGTTATTTTGTGTATATTTTGTTTTTATTCCAGTTGTGCTCCCATTTTTGCCTGAGGAAGCGGGGTCACGCCCGCGAAACGCGTTGCATTTGTGGAGTTGAATAAATTATCTGTCAATTCTGTTTTATCGAGACTCAAGTGAGTTTTCTTTTTTGTAAGAGGGAGGTGAGTCCACTTTAACATCCCCCTCTGCTTTTAAACGGTTTTTAAAACGTTTTACTCTACGCTGGCGCCTCTGTATACCGAGTTTTTGCTGACCCGAAATTAAGGTTTGTTTTTTTTTTTTTTTAATAGTGAACCTTTCTTTCTCTCACAGCATGTACAACTGGCTAGGGAATTTATGGAGTTTGTGAAGCAAGATGATCGTTTTGAAATATCAGCACAAGTTGTTATGGGGCTTGTATGTTTCCGTTTAAAGGTAAGGAGATGGGTTTTATTTTAAATAACCTATGCTGCCATTTAACCTATGCTCCCTGCAGTGTGTTATCCCAACGGGATGCATCACATCGTACCACAGACATACCAGTGTAAAGGACCATTGAAATATACAGTAGTATAAAAAAGTATGTGAAACCTTTGGAATTATATGGATTTCTACACAAATTGGTCATAAAATGTGATCTAATCTTCTTCAAAATCACAATAATAGTGGCTGGATAGTGTACTGGTTAAGGGTACCGCCATCGACATGGGAGACCATAGGGTAAGTACCTATTCAGTAAGGAGTTCAAGGCAAGACTCCCTAACACTGCAGGGTGGCCTCTTGAGCACGTCCCAGTGGCTGCAGCTCGTGAGCACTTTGAGTCTCACAGGAGAAAAGCGCTATACAAATGTTCCGATTATTATTAACAATAGGCAATCATAGTCTGCTTAATCTAATACCACACAAATAATTAAATGTTTCCATTCACTCCAGGCCTGCTTGAACTTAATCTTGTTTTTTAGCATTAGTAACAATTACAAGAAATGAAGAAGTTAAAGGGACTCAGAGCACCACTCATAGGCATGCCTTTAAGACTCGACCAGTACTGCAAAGTACATAAAGATGCATACCTTTCTGTGCTTGTGCACTCCTCTTTCATTTGATGCCTGAATCGCCATTATACACCAAATAGTTTTTGTTCGATTTCAATTTAAAGATCGCGGCTGCCATCTTGGCTATGTTGTAACTTTCGGGTCACTCTTCTCTTCTCTATGTTAGAGAAGTGCATCACTGAATGAAGCAGGAAGAGGAAGTGACACGCATGGCCATTGCAAGAGGCTCCTCCAGATTGGTCATAGCACAATTTTGTTGGAAGTCGTCTGGCTTAAAGGCATACCCATGAGAGGTGCTCAGAGTCCCTTTAATGAAGAAAGGGTCATTGCAAATTTCAGCAATTTAACACTTTTTCACTCTTTCGCTACAGGGATCCAATGACTTAAACAAATCCCTCTTACAAAAGATAAACAATATGAAGAAAATACATTTAGTACCATGTTGTTTGGAGGACAAATTTGTTTTACGCTTTGCCATTTGTGCTCGAACTGTGGAATCCAGACACGTTACATATGCTTGGAAGCATATAGAAGAAATGGCTACTGAACTCCTAATGACAAAGGAAAAACCGAACTAATGTGCCAAAAATGGTGAGCATCTCTGTGTGTATTTTATAGAGGCTTCCTCCCCCCCTTTTTTGTTTAGCTCCTGAGCCTTAAAGTACCCCTTACCTGAGTGTTTGTTTTAATTATTTTAATCATGTTTTATGTGGGGTGCTGGGGCATATGTCACAGCAATATCCCCACAGTCCTGTGGTTCCCACACTGCTCTGCTATAATATTCGACTGAGTAGAACATCGATTATGGGAGGGGAGGAAGTGGCAGTCCTCCTCACCTATTCAATCCCTAAGAATGCTCCTTTCACTCCCGGTTTTTTTTGTTCCGAGTCTGCGTCACTGCACAGTGCGCAGGAGAGCTGTGACTTTTGTGGGCTTGACATGCTGCCATATTTATTTCCTTTTAAGCAATACCAATTGCCTGACAGCCACGCTGATCTGTTTGGCTGCAGTAGAGTCTGAACCACACCAGAAACAAGCATACAGCTAATCTTGGTAGGTGAACAGAGGCGCCAGAAGGATAAAAGTACATAACATTTTTTAAAAATTGCTGGGAGGAAGTGGTGGACTCGCCTCCGTTAAAGCAGACACCAAGGACTGTAAATATATAGATATACACATTTATTGAAAATACCCCAAAGATGCAACGCGTTTCGCGGGCACAGCCCACTTCTTCAGGCAATAAGCAGGGGATAAACAACTGTAAACAAAAGACAGAGGCATAGATATAAATGTTGCCATAAAAAGATACAAATGGATTATTATTTAGTGTAATAAGAATAGTATTTCAAACATAGTGTTTAGTGATATGTTATAGTAGGGGGGTGATTGCAAGGAATGGGTCGGTGTAAACTACATAATGTGTATAGGGGAATTGACTAGATAACAGTGGTAAAAGGTAGTTAGTAAATCAGATTAAGTTGGTATCAAATTGACCGCTTTAGGTATATTTCAGTAGAAGGTAGGGAATGGAATAAGTTGTAGCTGGTAAGAGAGAAAAAAAGGCATGTGTAGTGGTTAAAAATAAAGATAAAGACTTACCAGCAATTCAGTTATAGCAAGCAGAGCACCTCTGTACTGTTGTGAGGTCGCTTGCTGTTTAAATGTGTTAATGCTGGCAGCTCTGGCCTATCCAGAAGCTGCTCCAGTGTGGGTGGGTGGAGTCAGTGGCCATGGTGACAGAGAGTCCTCCAATCAGCTGCTGCCAGCTGTAAGGAGTAGATTGGTGTGCATGTGGTCTTACATAACATGCATGCTTTCTCTGCATGCACAGGGTGGTGTTGTCAGTGGGTGGAGTCAGTGGCCATGGTGACAGAGAATCCTCCAATCAGCTGCTGCCAGCTGTAAGGAGTAGATTGGTGTGCATGCGGTCTTACATAACATACATGCTTTCTCTGCATGCACAGGGCGGTGTTGTCAGTGGGTGGAGTCAGTGGCCATGGGGACAGAGAGTCCTCCAATCAGCTGCTGCCAGCTGTAAGGAGTAGATTGGTGTGCATGTGGTCTTACATAACATGCATGCTTTCTCTGCATGCACAGGGCAGTGTTTAGAAAGGGAACATGGAGCACAGTGGTGTGTTTGCTGCCATCTAGTGGTTCAAAAGAACAAGTACAGTGAAAAGACTTCAAATGTCATTATACATGCTGAAAGATAATGAAGATAAAAGCATGAACAATGCCCGACTTTTTACAATTGGTAATTAAAATAGTGTATACTTCTGGAATTAATAAAAAAAATTAATATAATAATAATAATAATAAAACAATATATACAGTGGTGTGAAAAACTATTTGCCCCCTTCCTGATTTCTTATTCTTTTGCACGTTTGTCACACTTAAATATTTCTGCTCATCAAAAACCATTAACTATTAGTCAAAGATAACATAACTGAACACAAAATGCAGTTTTAAATGATGGTTTTTATTATTTAGTGAGGAAAAAAACTCAAAACCTACATGGAGCTGTGTGAAAAAGAAATTGCCCCCTGAACCTAATAACTGGTTGGGCCACCCTTAGCAGCAATAATTGCAATCAAGCGTTTGCGATAACTTGCAACAAGTCTTTTACAGCGCTCTGGAGGAATTTTGGCCCACTCATATTTGCAGAATTGTTGTAATTCAGCTTTATTTGAGGGTTTTCTAGCATGAACCGCCTTTTTAAGGTCATGCCACAACATCTCAATAGAATTCAGGTCAGGACTTTGACTAGGCCACTCCAAAGTCTTCATTTTGTTTTTCTTCAGCCATTCAGAGGTGGATTTGCTGGTGTGTTTTGGGTCATTGTCCTGCTGCAGCACCCAAGATCGCTTCAGCTTGAGTTGACAAACAGATGGCCGGACATTCTCCTTCAGGATTTTTTGGTAGACAGTAGAATTCATGGTTTCATCTATCACAGCAAGCCTTCCAGGTCCTGAAGCAGCAAAACAACCCCAGACCATCACACTACCACCACCATATTTTACTGTTGGTATGATGTTCTTTTGCTGAAATGCTGTGTTACTTCTATGCCAGATGTAACGGGACATGCACCTTCCAAAAACTTCAACTTTTTGTCTCGTCGGTCCATAAGGTATTTTCCCAAAAGTCTCGGCAATCATTGAGATGTTTTTTAGCAAATTGAGACGAGCCTTGATGTGCTTTTTGCTTAAAAGTGGTTTGCACCTTGGATATCTGCCATGCAGGCCGTTTTTGCCCAGTCTCTTTCTTATGGTGGAGTCGTGAACACTGACCTTAATTGAGGCAAGTGAGGCCTGCAATTCTTTAGATGTTGTCCTGGGGTCTTTTGTGGCCTCTCAGATGAGTTTTCTCTGCGCTCTTGGGGTAATATTGGTCAGCCGGCCACTCCTGGGAAGGTTCATCACTGTTCCATGTTTTTGCCATTTGTGGATAATGGCTCTCACTGTGGTTCGCTGGAGTCCCAAAGCTTTAGAAATGGCTTTATAACCTTTACCAGACTGATAGATCTCAATTACAGTACTTTTGTTCTCATTTGTTCCTGAATTTCTTTGGATCTTGGCATGATGTCTAGCTTTTGAGGTGCTTTTGGTCTACTTCTGTGTGTCAGATAGCTCCTATTTAAGTGATTTCTTGATTGAAACAGGTGTGTCAGTAATCAGGCCTGGGGGTGACTACAGAAATTGAACTCAGATGTGATAAACCACAGTTAAGTTATTTTTTAACAAGGGGGGCAATCACTTTTTCACACAGGGCCATGTAGGTTTGGAGGTTTTTTTCTCACTAAATAATGAAAACCATCATTTAAAACTGCATTTTGCATTCAATTATGTTATCTTTGACTAATAGTTAACGTTTTGACATGAAGATATAAGCATAAAATCGAAGAACACATAAAAAACATAAAAACAATTATATATCCAAAATATGAGGAGGCCATTGGCAAAAATTGTCCAGGCCTGGTAATATATAGTGTATAATCCCGTCTACGGTTTTGATATCGTAGACGAATGTTTGCAGCTGTAATAAATATCACACATTACAAAATCTTGACATCAGACCCAACACCCGCGCTTAACCTCACATTGAAAACTTTTATCAATAATGCCTTTTTATCCAACATCATCACCAAAAATGAAAAGAATTTTATAATCAACACCCAACCAACCACTCCGAACTTTTATTATTTACCCAAAATCCATAAAAGTCTCCATAAACCTCCTGGCCAACCGATTATTTCAGGAGTCAACTCAATCACCAGCAATCTCTCTAAATTTCTTGATCAACATTTACAAACACATGTCCAGTCCCTTCCATCATTCCTCAAAGATTTTTACCAACTCATTTGTTTATTGCAGGATGTCCCCTGGCAGCCTGACTATGTCTGGCTGACATGTGAAGTTTCTGCCCTCTACACCAACATCCCCCATCCATTCGGCCTCAGCTCACTACAATATTTCCTAGCCTACAATCCCTCCATGCCTACAACACAACAAACGTTTCTGCTACAATGCGCTGAATTTATCCTTCAGAATAATATCTTCACATTCAATGAACAAGTTTACCATCAGATTAGCGGAACGGCGATGGGGAGTTCGTTTGCCCCATCGTACGCTAATCTCACGATGGGTTACCTCGAACAAATGAAACTCTCCCCTGGCAACCAGTTTTTCAATAATATAGTATTTTACAGACGTTACATTGATGACCTTATTTTTATTTGGAAAGGCGACATTTCTACCATCCCACATTTTATTGATTATCTTAATTCCAACCCAGCAGGGTTACAATTTACATACCACCATCACACATCTTCCATAGAATACCTTGACCTTACCCTATACATCGAATCAAATCACATCAAAACAAAAACTTATTTCAAACCGGTCGATGCCAATAATTACATTCACTTCAAAAGTTTCCATCATCACCCCTTGATTACCAATACACCATACAGTCAGTTCAGGAGAATCTACAGGAATTGCACAGATTCATCACAATATGACATCCAATCCAATATCCTCACCAAAAAATTCACGGACCGCCAATATCCTAAGACCTTGATAAAAAACGCTAAATTTAAAGCCAAACGCCCCAACCCCCCGAGTACTGATGCAAAACTAACTAACACAGGCCCTCCAAGGTGCATCACTCAATACAATGCCCAGCATTCGCACATTCGTGACATTCTAACCAACAGATGGGAGATCCTGATGCAGGACCCCTTCTTAAGACCGCTATTACCCAAAGCACCATCCATTACATATAGGAGAGCTCCCAATCTCCGCAACATTCTTGCACCCAGTAAACTGCGTCCGCCCACACAGCCCCTGCCCACTCATTCAGAACCACTCAAACCAGGCTGCTTTCCATGTAACAAGACCTGCTGCACAGCCTGCCAATTCATCAACACTAGTGTATCATTCTCTTCTACCAGTACCAACTGCAATTTCCCTTTGAAAAAACGGTTTACTTGCGACTCCAAATATGTCATCTATCTCATCTCCTGTCCGTGCCGGCTCCAGAATGTGGGGAGAACCACCCAATTAGTACGCAGCAGAATCGGACAACATAAAAGAAATATCATTAAACAATTTCCCCTTCACAGTGTGTCACGTCACTTCAGCACCCATCACAACAGCAATCCACTGCTATTCAATATTACACTGATTGACTCAGTGTATACAAGAAAACCAAATGCATTTGATCTCCTCAAAAAACACGAAATGTTCTGGATACAGACATTAACCTATTTTGGTTCCTGGACGTAGTTTCTACGTCCAGGAACCATGCGCGCTACCGCGCGCCCCCGCGGCCGATCGTGTGCGTGCACGCGCACTCCCGGCCGCGGATTCGGTAGCCAAGGAATCAATGTATCGGGCTACGGAGCCCGATCATTGATTCCTCTCCCCCGCTGAAAAAGCGACAGCTTCTCTCGGAAGCTGAGCTTTTTCTGGCCGTCTTCTTCCTGATGCGTCACTCTAAGCGCGTGCTACGCTTAGAGTGACGTCATGTAAACAAACTCATGGCCGCCATCTTGTGGCCAAAAAGTAATACTACACCTGAAGAAAAAAAAAAAACAGAATTAACACACATTTACATTATAAATCTATTGTTTACCTCCCACCCTCCCAAAAGTACCCAAATAAAATGTTTAGTATAAAAAAAAACAACATTACAATAAAAAACAAACAAACATGTAAATATTTACCTAAGGGTCTAAACTTTTTAAATATCAATGTAAAGATGAAATATTTCTATATTTTTTTTATTTTAAACTTGTAAATAGTGATAGATGCAAAATGGAAAAAATGCACCTTTATTTCCAAATAAAATATTGTCGCCATACATTGTGATAGGGACATAATTTTAACGGTGTAATAACCGGGACATATGGACAAATACAATACGCGAGTTTTAATTATGGAGGCATGTATTATTTTAAAACTATAATGGCTGAAAACTGAGAAATAATGAATTTTTCCATTTTTTTCTTATTCTTCCTGTTAAAATGCATTTACAGTAAAGTGGCTCTTAGCAAAATGTACCCCCCAAAGAAAGCCTAATTGGTGGCGGAAAAAACAAGATATAGATCAGTGCATTGTGATAAGTAGTGATAAAGTTATAGGCTAATGAATGGGAGGTGAACATTTCTCACGTGAAAACGACGGAACCTGAATGGGTTAAGAACCCTATCCCCGGAGGGCCTTAACGAAGTTATAGAAAAAATCCACTAACCATCCCTGTCAAAAGTTTTGCTTTTATCTTGGTCGCTCTCTTTTATCCCAGCCCCCCCCCCCCCCCCCAAAAAAAAAGGGAAAGAGAGAAAAGGAAGGGGAAAAAAAATCTTTTTATATATATATATATATATATATATATATATATATATATATATATATATATATATATATATATATATATATATCTTCTATTACTGATGTTTATTATTATCTTCATTATGACTATTATTATCATCCTTCTAATACAATGATATTTATTACAGCTGCAAACATTCGTCTACGATATCAAAACCGTAGACGGGATTATACACTATATATTACCAGGCCTGGACAATTTTTGCCAATGGCCTCCTCATATTTTGGATATATTACAATTGTTTTTATGTTTTTTATGTGTTCTTCGATTTTATGCTTATATCTTCATGTCATATTCACATTATTTTTTATTATAAATTTTTATTATTTTTTTATAATCTTTATTATATTTTTTATATATATATTGTTTTATTATTATTATTATTATTATTTTTTTTTTTTTATTAATTCCAGAAGTATACACTATTTTATTTACCAATTGTAAAAAGTCGGGCATTGTTCATGCTTTTATCTTCATTATCTTTCAGCATGTTTAATGACATTTGAAGTCTTTTCACTGTACTTGTTCTTTTGAACCACTAGATGGCAGCAAACACACCACTGTGCTCCATGTTCCCTTTCTAAACACTGCCCTGTGCATGCAGAGAAAGCATGCATGTTATGTAAGACCACATGCACACCAATCTACTCCTTACAGCTGGCAGCAGCTGATTGGAGGATTCTCTGTCACCATGGCCACTGACTCCACCCACTGACAACACCACCCTGTGCATGCAGAGAAAGCATGCATGTTATGTAAGACCACATGCACACCAATCTACTCCTTACAGCTGGCAGCAGCTGATTGGAGGACTCTCTGTCACCATGGCCACTGACTGGAGCAGCTTCTGGATAGGCCAGAGCTGCCAGCATTAACACATTTAAAGCAGCAAGCGACCTCACAACAGTACAGAGGTGCTCTGCTTGCTATAACTGAATTGCTGGTAAGTCTTTATCTTTATTTTTAACCACTACACATGCCTTTTTTTCTCTCTTGTCAGCTACAACTTATTCCATTCCCTACCTTCTACTGAAATATACCTAAAGCGGTCAATTTGATACCAACTTAATCTGATTTACTAACTACCTTTTACCACTGTTATCTAGTCAATTCCCCTATACACATTATGTAGTTTACACCGACCCATTCCTTGCAATCACCCCCCTACTATAACATATCACTAAACACTATGTTTGAAATACTATTCTTATTACACTAAAAAATAATCCATTTGTATCTTTTTATGGCAACATTTATAGCTATGCCTCTGTTTACAGTTGTTTATTCCCTGCTTATTGCCTGAAGAAGCGGGCTGTGCCCGCGAAACGCGTTGCATCTTTGGGGTATTTTCAATAAATGTGTATATATATATATATATATTTACAGTCCTTGGTGTCTGCTTTAACGGAGGCGAGTCCACCACTTCCTCCCAGCAATTTTTTAAAAATTTTATGTACTTTTATCCTTCTGGCGCCTCTGTTCACCTACCAATATATTTTCCACCCCAGGTGGAGGGGTGATATCTACCCCCTTTCTTCCTATCTACAGAGAGTGACTTCTTAATCCTGAGTGAGGACAGGTCTAATCTCCTCACCTGCCTAATGAGTGGTTACCTAGGTGGTAACCCGTGTTTGTTAGTATTACCATCTCACTGTTTCATTTATCCAATCAATTTTGACATACTACACCATATTGGGCTCTCGATTTCTCTTCAACTTCATACAGCTAATCTTGTTAGATCTGACAATAATGCCAGAAACACCTGATATCCTGCATGCTTTTTCAGGGTCTATGGCTGAAAATATGAGGCAGAGGTCTGGCAAGACTGCTCAGCAAATAGTATTGCTTAAAAGGAAATCAATATGGCAACCTCCATATACACCCCACTTAAGTTGTTCTTTAAGCCCTGTATGCACGCTTGAGTAAAGTTGGCTGACACAGCCGCTAACGACCACCTCAACCAATAACCAGGTGTGTGTCCAGTAGCCCCCTACCACTGCCCTCCAAGCAATCTGCCAGGCAGATCAACTTGGGTGAGCGACGGCCAACTTCATCCTGCACACCGCTCCACCGTGTAATGTCACGTACTTGCAGCTCAGTCCACCCTCCGCATAGCAACAGAATGCATTGTCAGCTTCATGTCTGTGCAGCCCAGCGATGTTGCCCAAGGGGATCGGGTCCCGATTGGTGTGTACGCACCTTTAGATCAGGATTGTCATCAGTCTTTGGACTGTCATGGACTCTAGTGTCACACACAGTTGCCTCAATAATATATAAGTGAGTAGATTCTCCTCCTCCTCCTTCATCATAATTCTTTCATAAATAATAAATAATACACCAGCACATTTTGCAGCATTAAATAGATATTACCTCATTATTAAAATAGATATTGACTACTTCATAATTATTTACAAATGGAGATTTTGTAGAGGACTTTTATAGAGATACAATTATAACTATTCTTTAATAGAAACTTGGGATCACATCTATTAGGCCATTGCTTTTTTTAACCACTTGCCGACCGCGCACTCATAACGCGCGTCGGCAAAGTGGCAGCTGCAGGACCAGCGACGCAGTTCTGCGTCGCCGGCTGCAGGCTAATTAATCAGGAAGCAGCCGCTCGCGTGAGCGGCTGCATCCTGTCAATTCACGGCGGGGGGCTCCGTGAATAGCCTGCGGGCCGCCGATCGCGGCTCGCAGGCTAAATGTTAACACAAGCGGAAATAATCCGCTTTGTTTACATTCGTACAACGCTGCTAACAGTAGCAGCGTTGTACCAGATCAGCGATCCCCGGCCAATCAGCGGCCGGGGATCGCTGTCACATGACAGGCAGGAGCCTGTTAGAGGCGGCACAGGACAGATCCGTTCCTGTGCAGCCTCTGATCTCCGAGGGGAAGGGAGGTAGGAGAGGGAGGGGGTGAATGTGGCCGCGGAGGGGGGTTTTGAGGTGCCCCCCCCCGCAAACCTCAGGCAGGCAGGAGCGATCAAACCCCCTCTACACATCATCCCCATAGGGGGGAAAAAAGGGGGGCGATCTGGTCGCTCTGCCTGCTACCTGATCTGTGCTGGGGGCTGCAGAGCCCACCCAGCACAGATCACAGAATACAGCGCTGGTCCTTAAAGGGGAACTGAAGAGAGAGGTATATAGAGGCTGTCATGTTTATTTCCTTTTAATCAATACCAGTTGCCTGGCAGCCCTGCTGGTCTATTTCTCTGCAGTAGTATCTGATTAAAACCAGAAACAAGCATGCAGCTAGTCTTGTCAGATCAGACTTATAAGTCTGAACCACTGAAACACCTGATCTGCTGCATGCTTGTTCAGGGGCTATGGCTAATAGTATTTAGAGGCAGAGGATCAGCAGGGCTGCCAGGCAACTGGTATTGATTAAAAGGAAATAAACATGACAGCCTCCATATACCTCTCTCTTCAGTTCCCCTTTAAGGGGGTAAAGTGTGGGTCCTCAAGTGGTTAAATCTGCACCAGTTAGCGGTTTTTATAATTCCAGTCAGCATAGTTACATAGTGATCTAGTTTGAGAAGAGACATGTGTCATCAAGTTCACCCTCTTTAGCCTCATTATCTCAATTCAGAGGAAAGAAGAGAGCAAGGGCAGAAACTATCTCTCTGAATTGATCAAGGTACATTCTTCAAACCTAGCATTAATGATCCAATAAATACAAAGGAGGCACTCAAATGGCTTCAAACTTGCATTTTATAAATGCAAGTTTGAAGCCATTTGAGTGCCTCCTTCGTATTTATTGGATCTTTATCATGTGTGGAGTGGTGACCCGCAGAGGCCTGATCAGGCTTACCTACACAGTGAGTTTGCAGCCAAATCTGTGTTTGCAAACCTAGCATTAATAGCTGTTGATTGCATTCAAAATAAGGACAGGCCCTTTTACATGCAGGTATAAAAGTCACCATAACAACTGCCATTGGTAAAATGGTCCTAATCTTAACTACTGTATGTTTGCAGGTAGAAATTATTTACCAGAGGCCCAATATAGAATATTTAAAAACTGTTTAAAAAAGGGAGGTAGTGGAGGACTTACCTCCCCAGAAGACTTAAAGGACACCCGAGGTAAAAATAAACTAATGAAATAAACAATTGTATCTATCTGTCGTCTCCTAAAAATCTCCAGAAAAGGGTGGCGGGACAGCACTCAAATGATTCAGGGGTCAGGCATGCAGCGGATCCACCCGTCTACCACCCGGGTTAGTAATCCAAATCTTCCAAGACGATCCAGCACAGCTCTTTTACCAAAAGGTATACTTTATTGGATCTTACAAAACATACATGTAAACAACTTTTTAGATCCAATAAAGTATACCTTTTGGTAAAAGAGCTGTGCTGGATCGTCTTGGAAGACTCACCTAAAAATGACTTTTTAAGATATTCCACAGTTTTATTTTATATTTAAAATCTACTTTTTAAGTTTTTACTGTTTTATTGTTTTTGCTCAATGACGGATTAATTGAAGTATAACAAAAGTTTGCTTTCTTAAGTCCAGGGGCGTCGCTAGCCCTATTTTGGGGGGGCACGTGCCCCCAATCTGTCCTGGGGTGCCACGGATCTCCGCCCGGCCGCCCCCTCTGTCAGCGGCTCCCTCCAGCCACCGCCGCCGCGTCCCTCAGACCTCAGGATCAGGCAGCGAGCCGGCGACCAATCGTGCGGGCGCTAGGACATCACTTCCGCATATCGAGCGGGTGCGTCCGGCGCCCGCTGGTACTGGTCGGGTCGCCGCTGATCGTGAGGTCTGCTGCGAGGTAAGGGGGGGGGGAGCGGCGGCGGCTGAAGGGGGGGCCTCCCTGTCACTCACTCACTCCCTAGGGGGCCACCTTGTCACTCACTCACTCCCTAAAGGGGCTCCCTGTCACTCACTCACTCCCTAAAGGGCCTCCCTGTCACTCACTCACTACCTAAAGGGGCTCCCTGGCACTCACTCACTACCTAAAGGGGCTCCCTGTCACTCACTCACTCCCTAAAGGGCCTCCCTGTCACTCACTCACTCCCTAAAGGGGCTCCCTGTCACTCACTCCCTAAAGGGGCTCCCTGTCACTCACTCCCTAAAGGGGCTCCCTGTCACTCACTCACTCACTCCCTAAAGGGGCTCCCTGTCACTCACTCCCTAAAGGGGCTCCCTGGCACTCACTCACTCCCTAAAGGGGCTCCCTGGCACTCACTCCCTAAAGGGCCTCCCTGTCACTCACTCACTCCCTAAAGGGGCTCCCTGTCACTCACTCACTCCCTAAAGGGGCTCCCTGGCACTCACTCACTCCCTAAAGGGGCTCCCTGGCACTCACTCACTCCCTAAAGGGCCTCCCTGGCACTCACTCACTCCCTAAAGGGGCTCCCTGGCACTCACTCACTCCCTAAAGGGGCTCCCTGGCACTCACTCACTCACTCCCTAAAGGGGCTCCCTGGCACTCACTCACTCCCTAAATGGGCTCCCTGGCACTCACTCACTCCCTAAAGGGGCTCCCTGGCACTCACTCACTCCCTAAAGGGGCTCCCTGGCACTCACTCCCTAAAGGGGCTCCCTGGCACTCACTCACTACCTAAAGGGCCTCCCTGTCACTCACTTCCTAAAGGGGCTCCCTGGCACTCACTCACTACCTAAAGGGCCTCCCTGTCACTTACTCACTCAAGGGGCTCCCTGTCACTCACTCCCTAAAGGGGCTCTCTGTCACTCACTCACTCCCTAAAGGGGCTCCCGGTCACTCACTCACTCCCTAAAGGGGCTCCCTGTCACTCACTCACTCCCTAAAGGGGCTCCCTGTCACTCACTCACTCCCTAAAGGGGCTTCCTGTCACTCACTCACTGCCTAAAGGGGCTCCCTGTCACTCACTCACTGCCTAAAGGGGCTCCCTGTCACTCACTCACTGCCTAAAGGGGCTCCCTGTCACTCACTCACTGCCTAAAGGGGCTCCCTGGCACTCACTGCCTAATGGGGCTCCCTGGCACTCACTCACTGCCTGAAGGGGCTCCCTGGCACTCACTCACTGCCTGAAGGGGCTCCCTGTCACTCACTGCCTAATGGGGCTCCCTGGCACTCACTCACTGCCTGAAGGGGCTCCCTGGCACTCACTATCGGGGTCCCTGTCACTCACTACCTAACTTGGGGGGCTACCATATTAAGGGGATATTCTGCCTATTTATGTGAAATGCTGTCTATTTATGTGCCTCATTACTGCTGAATTTGTCTTGTTGGGAGCCTCATGATTTGTTGGGGGCCTCAAGATTGCTGAATTTGTCTTGTTGGGGGCCTCATGATTTGTTGGGGGCCTCATGATTGCTGAATTTGTCTTGTTGGGGGCCTCATGACTTGTTGGGGGCCTCATGATTGCTGAATTTGTCTTGTTGGGGGTCACATGATTGCTAACTGCGAGACTATGGGAAAAGCTGAATCCTTATCATATGAGACAATAGCATTAAACCTACTTTTTTAGCTTTTTAAAACAGAAAACAAAACTGGGAGGTTCTAAAAAATTGAATACATTTTTCAGGAGTAGGATGGATGAAATTGTTTATCTTCACAGTTTATTTTCAACTTGGATTTTCCATAATGTTCATGTATGAGTTAAAACGTTTGTACAGTATTTAGTTTAAATTGCTGTTGCCACTTTGCGATAGATAAGTGACTTTTGGGTTGCAGTTTGGGCACTCGGCCTCTAAAAGGTTCGCCACCACTGTCATAATCTAATGTCCCACCATTGCTAGGTTCATGTAAATTTGTCTCCACCCGTTACCACACCTATATTCTGGTCCATGGCCCACCCATTTTTCGGTGCGGCGCGATAAGCACGCCGCACAACGTGATCCTCATATTTTTGGCACGCTAGCTGCAGTGTGCTGAATTCTGCTGCCTACAGTATGTACAGTATACGCTGTTCTCTAGTGCCTGCACTGTGTGCTGATTTACCTCCAGTGTGTACAGTGTAAGGTGTTACTCTGTGCCTTTACTGATCGTAAACCAGCTATATTGTATGCTGATCCCTGCTACTTTCAGTATGTACAGTATTAGCTGTAAAGCCTGGTACACACATACAATTTTGATTAGCCAATTTTAGCTCTGTTCATAAAATTCATTGTCTGTTGGCCCACTTACTGCACGGGGGTGGTAAAATTGGGGGTCAGTGATTGACCAATCAAAATTGTATGTGCGTATACATCTTTGATCTATGCCTATACTGATTGTAAAAGCTGAAAGGATCCGCACCGTCTTTAAAACAAGTATTTATTGAAGCTCTTTTAAAATGTCATGAGTATAATTAAAGTGCGCTCCGGATCACCATTGACGCACAGCGTTTCGGATACAATCCTTCCTCAGAATGGTTCCAGTACACACTGTCATAATCACACATGCTATGTTCCTTAAATGCACAGGCAGAGAACCTGATGGAAGACTACAATATGTCTACCCAATTTACATATATGCATATTCATGTCAGCAGGAACCAATGAAAATCCACTTAAACTATGTAAACATTGCAGAGACCAATGTGCACGAGACATTCAAACCAAAACACCTAAGGACTTACATCAGGCTGATCGCACAGTTGGAAATGCACCAGAGGTTCCCTGCACTGAAGGCACTCCCTTATCCATGGGGGACATGTAATACACATCCTATGTTTATTCAGGTCATCGTGCCTCAATGCCCAGTTAGCGGTGTCGGCTGATCCCAAGCTCTGCCGACCAATAGCCGCTTCACCTCCGTATTGGCATACTCCCCCTGCCTCACAGCCCATCCGCAAGTCCCCCAGAAGTTAACCGCCAATCCAAAGAGCGCCGACAGCGTCCGCCCATATGGCTGTCTAGCCCCTAACCAATCAATGTGGCTCCAATTTCCGTATTGAAGGAGGAACTCCTCCGCACATGTATTCGGAAAAGTGGTCCAATTACGGCGGCGCCGACAGTGTCCGCACCAAAGACTACCTGTGACGTAAACAGGCTTCCACCACTCACAGGCAGGCCTACAACGTCCGCAGGTCGGACCAAGACTCCACAGCCCTATTTACGCCCGCAATAGGCACATCTCTGTGCAAAAGTAATAAAGAAGTTAGCCACACAACTGTAGCACCTCACTAGTTTACTCACAAATTTACTCACGATCCAAAGTCGGGGTCTAGTTCAACTGTCTCGTGCACTCGATCGCCGCAATTATAGCACCACCTGCTGAACAGAATCAAATATCACAAATAAGTTAAAAAACACATAAGCAAGGCTTTCATGACAATTATATACTCACAACAACATATTAACGTCATACTCCCTATTTAACCCTTTGGGTTCTAAAGTCTCCAGCTTTTTAATCCAATAATTTTCACGTTTTAGCAGCTGTTTATGTCTGTCCCCTCCCCTCCTCTGAACAGGGACCCCCTCCAAAACCTGAACCCTTAACTGCGATAGACTATGCTGATGAGTAACAAAATGCTCAGATACCGACAACTTCATGTTTCTAGTTCTGATACTCGATTTATGGGATGCTATCCTATCCCGTAATGCCTGGGTAGTCTTTCCAATGTAACCCATCCCACAAGGGCACTTCAACATATAAACTACATATCTAGATTCACAGGTGAATAAACCCTGTATTTTGAATTTAGTGCCCCTGCTGGGATGGGTAAAGGTGTCACCCCTGCAGATAAAACTGCAGAGGTGACAACCTAAACACGGGAAAGTTCCATTCCTCACCAATTTCTGTCTTTTCTCTGGACCTATGTCCCCCCTTACCAATATGTCCCGCAGTGAAGGCGCACGTCTGTAGGACATAAGGGGATAGTTGTAGAACTCCTGGACATACGGTAATCCTTCTTTCAACATAGGCCAAAATTTGTTGATGATTTTCGCTATTTCATCAGAGAGAACATTATAAGTGGTAATGCAAGTCACCCTGTCACCATAACCTACGTCAGCACCCCTTCGTCTAGTTCGCCCAGCTCTCAACCCTTTGCCAGTTCGCATTTTAGTATCACCCTCTAAACACATGATTGGATAACCTCTAGCTAAAAATTTATACTTCATCTCCTCCAAGCGAGATGTTTTAGTAATGGGGTCACTAACAATCCTTTCTATCCTTTTAAATTGTCCCTTAGGGATATTCAATTTTACATGGGGTACATGAAAACTGGCAAAGTGGAGAACTGAGTTCCTATCCATTGGTTTAATGTAAAGATCTGTAATTAGATGATCCTCCTGTCTAATCACCCAAGTGTCAAGGAAGCTTACTCTGTCATAACTACACTCAATGGTTAACTTAATTGCTGGACAATTCACATGTAGTTGGTCCCTAAAGGCCTCAAGGCTCGAACGTGGCCCCGCCCACAAACAAAAAATATCGTCAATATAATGTCGCCATAACAAGGCGTGCCTAGAAAAAAGAAAATTAGAGTAAACAAATGCATCTTCATATAAACCCATAAATAAATTAGCATAGGACGGGGCCACGTTCGAGCCCATCGCCGTACCCCTCTGCTGCACATAGAATAAGTCCCCAAACAGGAAGTAGTTGTTCTTAAGTAGTAGATCTAGTAATGCTATCAAAAAGGATCTCTGTTCTCTATCAAAATCCGTGCTAATCAATAGGTAGTGTTCAATAGCCTCTAATCCTGCCTCATGAGGTATAGAGGTATATAAACTGTTTACGTCCATAGTGACCAATAAAACGTCCTCATCAAGACCTTTCATATTCGAAATAGATTCCAAAAATTGTTGTGTGTCTCTTAGGTAAGAGTCCAAAGTCAGTACTATAGGATTCAGGATTCTGTCCAAAAAAATTGCTATATTAGAAAAAATCGAGTCCACCCCGGACACTATAGGACGTCCCGGGGGATTCTGGAGTCTCTTGTGAATCTTAGGTAATGTATATGTCACTGGAATCCTTGGATGTTCCTTTATTAGAAATTTCTTCAATTCTCCATCAATCAACGAGTTTTCCTCAGCCCGATCAAGTAGACGCCCAATCTTATTCTTGATTTCATTGGTAGGATCAGTATTCACTTTCAAATAAACTTCTTCATCATTTAACTGAGAAAGGAGTTCCTCCTTATATGATGTCGTGTTCTGTATAACCACGGCTCCACCTTTATCCGCTGCACGGATAGTTATTGCTGTATTCATCTTTAACTGTTTAATTGCTACTCTTTCTCCCTTAGTTACATTACTTGTGATATGAGTCAGTTTCTTGGCCTCAAAGTCCGCCTGTAGTTTATCTATGTTAGTTTTTACCTGGGTAATAAATCTATCAATTACTATATGACTACTAGGTTGGAATGTACTCCTATTTCTCAAACCCCACTGTTTCAAACTGATATGTTCAGTATCTTCACTACTAGACGTTGTAAAGGTCGGGCCAACAGAAAAATAATTTTTAAGTTTGATGGTTCTAAAAAATCTTTGTAGCTCAATATCTAACTGAAAAAAATCTGGAAAATAAGTTGGGCAGAAAGATAGTCCATAATTCAAAACTCGATGTTCGACTTCCGTGAGCTTGTGGTCAGAGATGTTAACCACCAGATCTACTGGAATCACTTTCGATTCCTCAATTCCATCGAGGAGCCTCCTCTCAATTTCCCTTTGTTTCTGTTTTTTGTACCTCTTTCCTCCCCTCCGCTTATGCTGTCGGAGTTGTTCGATTGGTCGTCCGTCGATTGTAAAAAATCAGAAGATGTATGATCTGTAGGATCACCTGGAGCCCGAGGTTTGGGATGTTTTTTAAATTTCTTTGGATTATTGGGTTTATTCCGTCTATATGGGACATTAACCCCACTTCTTTGCCACCGATAGACATACCCTGTCTGGTAGTCTTGTTCATCACGGTGGAACTTGTTACGTTTTGCATCCTCCAATCCAGCCTCATACTCCTTAATCCTCATTTCTAAATCATGATTGTATTTTTCATATTCCGCCTTATCCAGCATCTCTGCCAGACTGATTTTTAAATTGGAAATTTGTTCATTCAGCAGAGGAAGCTCCTTCATGATTCTCTGTACTGTCACAAGGATAGCGTCAAAAGATGCTTTGTTCCAGATCTGCTCCCAGGTTTTGCAATAATCATTACATTTTGGAAACAATATTGGGGATACTTGGGCCCGCATATTCCTTGGAATTTTCCCTTCTCTATAATACTCCACTAGGGCCTTTGCATGTGTGTCCAAATCCACATAGCGTTTCCTCAGAAACTCCAAGTCCCTCTTAGCAATTTTCGGGTCAGGTTTCTTCAAAAAGCCCCTTCCAGCCGGAATTAGGGCCATAATGCTTACTGCATCTTCATTCGACAAACAAAAAGAAATGCTGGATGCTTTATCACCCAATTCCTCCATCGTGCTATCTGTATCACTCCTCTTGGTATCAGATAATCCAATCACATCTGCACCGATGGATAATTGACGTGCCGGGATCACCCCTGGAGTCACAGGGATCACATGTATCAGCTGAAAGGATCCGCACCGTCTTTAAAACAAGTATTTATTGAAGCTCTTTTAAAATGTCATGAGTATAATTAAAGTGCGCTCCGGATCACCATTGACGCACAGCGTTTCGGATACAATCCTTCCTCAGAATGGTTCCAGTACACACTGTCATAATCACACATGCTATGTTCCTTAAATGCACAGGCAGAGAACCTGATGGAAGACTACAATATGTCTACCCAATTTACATATATGCATATTCATGTCAGCAGGAACCAATGAAAATCCACTTAAACTGACACCTTTACCCATCCCAGCAGGGGCACTAAATTCAAAATACAGGGTTTATTCACCTGTGAATCTAGATATGTAGTTTATATGTTGAAGTGCCCTTGTGGGATGGGTTACATTGGAAAGACTACCCAGGCATTACGGGATAGGATAGCATCCCATAAATCGAGTATCAGAACTAGAAACATGGAGTTGTCGGTATCTGAGCATTTTGTTACTCATCAGCATAGTCTATCGCAGTTAAGGGTTCAGGTTTTGGAGGGGGTCCCTGTTCAGAGGAGGGGAGGGGACAGACATAAACAGCTGCTAAAACGTGAAAATTATTGGATTAAAAAGCTGGAGACTTTAGAACCCAAAGGGTTAAATAGGGAGTATGACGTTAATATGTTGTTGTGAGTATATAATTGTCATGAAAGCCTTGCTTATGTGTTTTTTAACTTATTTGTGATATTTGATTCTGTTCAGCAGGTGGTGCTATAATTGCGGCGATCGAGTGCACGAGACAGTTGAACTAGACCCCGACTTTGGATCGTGAGTAAATTTGTGAGTAAACTAGTGAGGTGCTACAGTTGTGTGGCTAACTTCTTTATTACTTTTGCACAGAGATGTGCCTATTGCGGGCGTAAATAGGGCTGTGGAGTCTTGGTCCGACCTGCGGACGTTGTAGGCCTGCCTGTGAGTGGTGGAAGCCTGTTTACGTCACAGGTAGTCTTTGGTGCGGACGCTGTCGGCGCCGCCGTAATTGGACCACTTTTCCGAATACATGTGCGGAGGAGTTCCTCCTTCAATACGGAAATTGGAGCCACATTGATTGGTTAGGGGCTAGACAGCCATATGGGCGGACGCTGTCGGCGCTCTTTGGATTGGCGGTTAACTTCTGGGGGACTTGCGGATGGGCTGTGAGGCAGGGGGAGTATGCCAATACGGAGGTGAAGCGGCTATTGGTCGGCAGAGCTTGGGATCAGCCGACACCGCTAACTGGGCATTGAGGCACGATGACCTGAATAAACATAGGATGTGTATTACATGTCCCCCATGGATAAGGGAGTGCCTTCAGTGCAGGGAACCTCTGGTGCATTTCCAACTGTGCGATCAGCCTGATGTAAGTCCTTAGGTGTTTTGGTTTGAATGTCTCGTGCACATTGGTCTCTGCAATGTTTACATAGTTTAAGTGGATTTTCATTGGTTCCTGCTGACATGAATATGCATATATGTAAATTGGGTAGACATATTGTAGTCTTCCATCAGGTTCTCTGCCTGTGCATTTAAGGAACATAGCATGTGTGATTATGACAGTGTGTACTGGAACCATTCTGAGGAAGGATTGTATCCGAAACGCTGTGCGTCAATGGTGATCCGGAGCGCACTTTAATTATACTCATGACATTTTAAAAGAGCTTCAATAAATACTTGTTTTAAAGACGGTGCGGATCCTTTCAGCTGATACATGTGATCCCTGTGACTCCAGGGGTGATCCCGGCACGTCAATTATCCATCGGTGCAGATGTGATTGGATTATCTTATACTGATTGTAAATTATCCAAATAAAGGACAGGGGGCTCCTTCCAATATTTCGATGGGCAGGCCCGTTATCTGTAGCTTACACCGCTGCTAAGTTCATGTACATTTGGCCCACCCGTGGCCACGCCCACTCACCTCATGGCCACGCCCATTTTTGCCACGGCGCGTGGTGCCCACAGGTGCCCCTGATCTCCAAGGACCCTAGAAATGCCCCTGCTTAAGTCAGAAAGAATTTGCGATAATTCAGGTTGGAGTGAGCTTGAGATGTCTCCCAGTGCATCACTGCTGAATATATGCAAATTAACCATTGTACCCTTAGAAGCTAAACACACCTCCAGAACCGCTGGAATGCAATGATGTGTCAGCTTGTTAATTTGTACAGAGCCATAATAATCCAACATGCATACAGACTGTTTCAGATTGTTTGATCCTCATCAGTGCATGGCATGGATTAATTTGGCCCTATGCAGTAGGGTTTGTAACACCGAGAGGTACAGACTAACCAGCAAGCTCATGGTGACCCAGAACTCATTGGAGTGTGTAAGGGACTACAATGGTCCTAAAAGCCCACTTACTTAACATTTTAGTAAGAGGGCTTTTAGGACCATTGTACTCCCTTACACACTCTAATGAGTTCTGGGTCACCATAAGCTTGCTGGTTAGTCTGTACCTCTCGGGGGTTACAAACCCTACTGCATAGAGCCAAATTAATTCATGCCATGCACTGATGAGGATCAAACAATACGAAACAGTCTGTATGCATGTTGGATTATTATGGCTCTGTACAAATTAACAAGCTGACACATCATTGCATTCCAGCGGTTCTGGAGGTGCGTTTAGCTTCTAAGGGTACAATGGTTAATTTGCATATATTCAGCAGTGATGCACTAGGAGACATCTCACGCTCACTCCAACCTGAATTATCGCAAATTCTTTCTGTTTTAAGAAAGCAAACTTTTTGTTTTTCTTAATATTTTAGTAAGGGGGCTTTTAGGACCATTGTAGTCCCTTACACACTCCAATGAGTTCTGGGTCACCATGAGCTTGCTGGTTAGTCTGTACCTAATTGAAGTATGCTAGAGCTAAAGTCTATGAACTATTAAAAATTTGTATCTCTTTCCTGCTCCCAGAAGCCATTTTCTGCTAGGAAAGTGTTTTATAGTTGTAATTTCTTATCAGTGAGGGACTGTAGTCTGAACCAGTCCTGACTCAGACAGGAACTGCCACTTACATACAGTGGGATGCGAAAGTTTGGGAAACCTTGTTAATCATCATGATTTTCCTGTATAAATCGTTGGTTGTTACGATAAAAAAGTCAGTTAAATATATCATATAGGTCTCCTATACACAGTGATATTTTAGAAGTGAAATGACAATTATTGGATTTACAGAAAGTGTGCAATAATTGTTTAAACAAACTTAGGCAGGTGCATAAATTTGGGCACCACAAAAAATAAATTAAATCAATATTTAGTAAATCCTCCTTTTGCAGATATTACAGCCTCTAAAGGCTTCCTGTAGGTTCCAATGAGAGCCTGGATTCTGGTTGAAGGTATTTTGGACCATTCCTCTTTACAAAACATCTCTAGTTCATTCAGGTTTGATGGCTTCCGAGCATGGACAGCTCTAACTCACACCACAGATTTTCAATTATATTTGGGTCTGGGAACTGAGATGGCCATTCCAGAATGTTGTACTTGTTCCTCTGCATGAATGCCTTAGTGGATTTTGAGCAGTGTTTAGGGTCGTTGTCTTGTTGAAAGATCCAGCCCCGGCACAGCTTCAGCTTTGTCACTGATTCTTGGGCATTGGTCTTCAGAATCTGCAGATACTGAGTGGATTTCATGCGTCCCTCAACTTTGACAAGATTCTCAGTCCCTGCACTGACCACACAGCCCAACAGCATGATGGAACCACCACCATATTTTTCTGTAGGTAGCAGGTGTTTTTCTTGGAATGCTGTGTTTTTTCCTCCATGCATAACGCCCCTTGTTATGCCCAAATAACTCAATTTTAGTTTCATCAGTCCACAGCACCTTATTCCTAAATGAAGCTGGCTTGTCCAAATGTGCTTTACTATACCTCAAGCAGCTCTGTTTGTGCTGTGGGCAGCGAAAAGGCTTCCTCTGCATCACTCTCGCATACAGCATCTCCATGTGTAAAGTGCGCTAAATGGTTGAAGGATGCACAGTGACTCCATCTGCAGCAAGATGATGTTGTATGTCTTTGGTGCTGGTCTGTGGGTTGACTCTGACTGTTCTCACCATTTGTTGCTTCTGTTTATCTGAGATTTTTCTTGGTCTGCCACTTCGAGCCTTAACTTGAACTGAGCCTGTGGTCTTCCATTTCCTCAATATGTTCCTAACTGTGGAAACAGACAGCTGAAATTTCTGAGACAGCTTTCTGTATCCTTCCCCTAAACCATGATGGTGAACAATCTTTGTCTTCAGGTCATTTGAGAGTTGTGTTGAGACCCCCCTGTTGCTACTCTTCAGAGAAAATTAAAAGTAGAGGGAAACTTACAATTGACCCCCTTAAATACTCTTTCTCATAATTGGATTCACCTGTGTATGTAGGTCAAGGGTCACTGAGCTTACCAAGCCAATTTAAGTTCCAATAGTTAGTTCTAAAGGTTTTGGAATCAATAAAATGACAACAGTGCCCAAATTTATGCACCTGACTAATTTTCTTTAAACAATTATTGCACACTTTCTGTACATCCAATAAACTTAATTTCACTTCTCAAATATCAATGTGTGTGTGTCTCCTATATGATATATTTAACTGACATTTTTTTATCGTAACAACCAATGATTTATACAGGAAAATCATGATAATTAACAAGGTTGCCCAAACTTTCGCATCCCACTGTACATGATGTTTAACTCTTTCAGGCAGAGAAAAAAAAAACGAACACACCATTGTTATTTGTGTGCTTGGCACTGTACATACACATGGATAAGATCATCATGTCACATGTCACCTCGGGTATCATTTAACAGTCAGTTATGCCAACAAAATTCACTTTAAAAAGTGACTTGGAGTCGCAAATAAAGTGAATGGTGGCATAACTGACTGTTTAGTCTTCTGGGGAGGTAAGTCCACCACTAGCTCCATTTTCAAATACTTTATTCTATACTGGCGCCTCTGTTAACCTCCTTGCCGGTTCAATTCCTCCGGCAAGGAGGCAGCGCAGGAGGTTTTTTTTTTAAATTTTTTTTTTTTAAATCATGTAGCAAGCCTAGGGCTCGCTACATGATAGCTGCTGAGCGGCGGCATCCCCCCACCTACTCCGATCGCCTTCCGCGATCAGAGTAAGCAGGAAATCCCGTTCAGAACGGGATTTCCTGCAGGGCTTCCCCAGTCGCCATGGCGACGGGGCGGGATGACGTCACCGACGTCATGGACGTCGGGACATCATAGGGAATCCCGATCCGCCCCTCAACGCTGCCTGGCACTGATTGGCCAGGCAGCGCAGGGGTCTGGGGCGAGGGGGAGCGACTCGGTGCGGCGGATCGGCGGCGAGCGGTGGCGATCGGAAGTTACAAGCAGCTAGCAGAGTGCTAGCTGCTTGTAACAAAAAAAAAAATTATGCAAATCGGCCCAGCGGGGCCTGAGAAATCCTCCTGCACAGGTTACCCCGAACTGAGTTCGGGATAACCGGCAAGGAGGTTAAATCATTTCTACTTGCAAACTTAGTCCACCTTTGGTTTAGGGGTGTTACACTGTCTTCCAATCTACAGAGAGTGACTTTTTAACTCTGGGGTTAAAAAAAATCTCCCCACCTGCAGATACAGTGGCGGTTGCCTTAGTGTAACCCACCTTTGAGAGCACCTTTCCTTCGTTATATTCACACATCATTCTCTCAAACATACTACATTATCAAGGGTCTCTCGATTTGTCTTTTGTTTTTCTTGCAAGCCCAACTACTCTAGGCTCGCTTCCCACTTGCGAGGGAAGGTCCACAAAAGAGCGATACAGCAAATCTGTCACAGGCTTTGTTGCATTTTTTTTTTCACCGTCACAGATCTGTCTTCCGCCCCAACTGGGTAGCCAATGGTGACAGTGCTGCAGGAGCCCAGAGAGAGGTTGGGACTCTGCGTTGTGTTTACTGCAATGCAAAAAAAAAGATCCATAAAAAAAATTAACTTTAGATATTTTTATCATTCGCTATATTTAACATTAAATCTGCTTGTGTGTCCGTTGCTACGCTGCAGAAAATGTATTGTTCTGGTACGTTTTTATTTACAAGTGGGAACCTGGCCATTACTGTGCAGAACTCCTTTCTGAACAGTTGTTAAAATCTCTTTTCCTTCATGCATACCTCATGGTTCATGTCCTCTTGTCTTTTGTACATACAGTGGCTTGCAAAAGTATTCGGCCCCCTTGAAGTTTTCCACATTTTGTCACATTACTGCCACAAACATGAATCAATTTTATTGGAATTCCACGTGAAAGACCAATACAAAGTGGTGTACACGTGAGAAGTGGAACGAAAATCATATATGATTCCAAACATTTTTTACAAATAACTGCAAAGTGGGGTGTGCGTAATTATTCAGCCCTCCTGAGTCAATACTTGTTGTAGAACCACCTTTTGCTGCAATTACAGCTGCCAGTCTTTTAGAGTATGTCTCTACCAGCTTTGCACATCTAGAGACTGAAATCCTCGCCCATTATCCTTTGCAAAACAGCTCCAGCTCAGTCAGATTAGATGGACAGAGTTTGTGAACAGCAGTTTTCAGATCTTGCCACAGATTTTCAATTGGATTTAGATCTGGACTTTGACTGGGCCATTCTAACACATGGATATGTTTTGTTTTAAACCATTCCATTTTTGCCCTGGCTTTATGTTTAGGGTCATTGTCCTGCTGGAAGGTGAACCTCCGCCCCAGTCTCAAGTCTTTTGCAGAGTCCAAGAGGTTTTCTTCCAAGATTGCCTTGTATTTGGCTCCATCCATCTTCCCATCAACTCTGACCAGCTTCCCTGTCCCTGCTGAAGAGAAGCACCCCCAGAGCACGATACTGTCACCACCCTATTTGACAGTGGGGGTGGTGTGTTCTGAATGATGTGCAGTGTTAGTTTTCCGCCACACATAGTGTTTTGCATTTTGGGCAAAAAGTTCAGTTTTGGTCTCATCTGACCAGAGCACCTTCTTCCACATGTTTGCTGTGTCCCCCACATGGCTTGTGGCAAACTGCAAACTGGACTTCTTATGCTTTTCTGTTAACAATGACTTTCTTCTTGCCACTCTTCCATAAAGGCCAATTTTGTGCAGTGCACGACTAATAGTTGTCCTATGGACATATTCCCCCACCTGAGCTGTAGATCTCTGCAGTTCGTCCAGAGTCACCATGGGCCTCTTGACTGCATTTCTGATCAGCGCTCTCCTTGTTCGGCCTGTGAGTTTAGGTGGACGCCCTTGTCTTGGTAGGTTTACAGTTGTGCCATACTCCTTCCATTTCAGAATGATCGTTTGAACAGTGCTCTGTGGGATGTTCAAGGCTTTGGAAATCTTTTTGTAGCCTAAGCCTGCTTTAAATTTCTCAATAACTTTATCCCTGACCAGTCTGGTGTGTGTTGCTCCCAATATTCTCTTAGACAACCTCTGAGGTCGTCACAGAGCAGCTGTATTTGTACTGACATTAGATTACACACAGGTGCACTCTATTTAGTCATTAGCACTCATCAGGCAATGTCTATGGGCAACTGACTGCACTCAGACCAAAGGGGGCTAAATAAATACGCACACCCCACTTTGCAGTTATTGATTTGTAAAAAATGTTTGGAATCCTGTATGATTTTCATTCCACTTCTCACCTGTACACCACTTTGTATTGGACTTTCATGTGGAATTCCAATAAAATTGATTCATGTTTGTGGCAGTAATATGACAAAATGTGGAAAACTTCAAGGGGGCCGAATACTTTTGCAAGCCACTGTGCCTAGAAATAAAAAGCTAATTTGCCAAGCTTTTTTTTATCACCCCAGAACCATTAATACATGTTAATTATTAGCTACTGAGCATGCCCAGGCTGGTGCTGCTACTCTCTAAGGCTGCTCCAGACATTACATCTCAGTTCTGCCACTTAACCTCTTAATAGAAAGACTGGACCAAAATTTCAGAGGATTCTAACTCATCACTTCTCCAGCAACAAGTGGTGTAGCTAGGGTGTTTGACACCTGGTGCGGATAATTCACCGACACATGGGTGGGGGTAACTGTAATGTAACTGTAAGGCAGTGGGCTAATATAGGTAGCCAGAATAGTTGCCCCCAGCATAGGTTAGATAGGTAGGTGCCTCCAAAATAGGTAGCCAGTATAGTTGCCACCAGTATAGGCTAGCTAGGTAGGTGCCCCAATACAGGTTAGAAAGGTAGGTGCCCCAATACAGGTTAGAAAGGTAGGTGCCCCGGTATAGATTACATAGGCAGCTGCCCCCAGTATAGGTTCGATTGGTAGGTGCCCCCCACTATAGGTTAGATAGGTAGCTGCCCCCCAGTATAGGTTAGATAGCAAGCTGCTGCCCAGTATAGGTTAGATTAGGTAGATGCCCCCCATTATAAGTTAAATAGGTAGCTGCCCCCAGTATAAGTTAGATAGGTAGCTGCCCCCCAGTATAGGTTAGATAGGTAGCTGCCCCCCAGTATAGGTTAGATTAGGTAGGTGCCCCCCAGTATAGGTTAGATTAGGTAGGTACCCCCCAGTATAGGTTAGATTAGGTAGGTGCCCCCCAGTATAGGTTAGATTAGGTAGGTACCCACCAGTATAGGTTAATTAGGTAGGTACCCCCCAGTATAGGTTAGATTAGGTAGGTGCCCCCCAGTATAGGTTAGATAGGTAGCTGTCCCCTGTATAGGTTAGATAGGTAGCTGCTGCCCAGTATAGGTTAGATTAGGTAGGTGCCCCCATTATAGGTTAGATAGGTAGGTGCCCCCAGTATAGGTTAGATAGGTAGCTGCCCCCAGTATAGGTTAGATAGGTAGGTGCCCCAGTATAGGTTAGATAGGTAGGTGCCCCCCAGTATAGGTTAGATAGGTAGCTGCTGCCCAGTATAGGTTAGATTAGGTAGGTGCCCCCAGTATAGGTTAGATAGGTAGCTGCCGCCAGTATAGGTTACATTAGGTAGGTTCCCCCAGTATAGGTTAGACAGGTAGCTGCCCCCCAGTATAGGTTAGATAGGTAACTGCCCCCCCAGTATAGGTTAGATTAGGTAGGTTCCCCCAGTATAGGTTAGATTAGGTAGGTGCCCCCAGTATAGGTTAGATAGGTAGCTGCCCCCCAGTATAGGTTAGATAGGTAACTGCCCCCCAGTATAGGTTAGATTAGGTAGGTTCCCCCAGTATAGGTTAGATAGGTAGCTGCCCCCCAGTATAGGTTAGATTAGGTAGGTTCCCCCAGTATAGGTTAGATAGGTAGCTGCCCCCCAGTATAGGTTAGATTAGGTAGGTTCCCCCAGTATAGGTTAGATTAGGTAGGTTCCCCCAGTATAGGTTAGATAGGTAGGTGCCCCCCAGTATAGGTTAGATAGGTAGCTGCCCCCCAGTATAGGTTAGATAGGTAACTGCCCCCCAGTATAGGTTAGATTAGGTAGGTTCCCCCAGTATAGGTTAGATAGGTAGCTGCCCCCCAGTATAGGTTAGATTAGGTAGGTTCCCCCAGTATAGGTTAGATAGGTAGCTGCCCCCCAGTATAGGTTAGATAGATAACTGCCCCCCAGTATAGGTTAGATTAGGTCGGTTCCCCCAGTATAGGTTAGATAGGTAGCTGCCCCCCAGTATAGGTTAGATAGGTAACTGCCCCCCAGTATAGGTTAGATTAGGTAGGTTCCCCCAGTATAGGTGAGGTAGGTAGCCACCCCCTAGTATTAGGTAGGTGCCCCCCTAATGGAGGGGAGAGCCGCAGCCGCGGGGAGGGCAGCCCGACCTCTCCCTCCCTCTCCCAGGGCTGCTCTCCGTGCTCCCCCCTTCATAGAGCAATGCGCGGGGAGCCTGTACTAAACGACTCACCTCCCTGCGTTCCCATCGCCGATCAATCGCCGCTGGTCTTCTCCTCTCCGCATATGCTGATACACACACACTGCTTCCTGTTTAGCCGGAAGCAGTGTGTGTATCAGTGTATGTGAAGAGGAGAAGACCAGCGGCGACTGAGCGGCGATGGGAACGCAGGGAGGTGAGTCGTTTAGTACAGGCTTCCTGCGCATTGCTCTATGAAGTCTGGAGGGGGAGCACGGAGGGCAGCCCTGGGAGAGGGAGGGAGAGGTCGGGCTGCCCTCCCCGCGGCTGCGGCTCTCCCCTCCATACAGCGCACCCCCTCTAGGGCGGCTGGGGTCACCCCATCTGGTGCGGGTCACACCCCCAACACCCCCCGCACCCCCGTCACAACGCTAGTGCATACAATACAGCTGGTTTACAATCAGTAAAGGCACAGAGTAACACCTTACACTGTACACACTGGAGGTAGATCAGCACACAGTGTCGGCACTAGAGAACAGCTTATACTGTACATACTGTAGGCAGCAGAGATCAGCACACTGCAGCTAGCTTGCCGAAAAATATGAGGGTTACGGCTGAAAAATAGGTGTGGCCATGGACCAGAATGTGGGTGTGGTAACGGGTGGAGACAAATTTACATGAACCTAGCAATGGTGGGACATTAGATTAGGACAGTGGTGGCGAACCTTTTGGAGGCCGAGTGCCCAAACTGCAACCCAAAAGTCACTTATCTATCGCAAAGTGGCAACAGCAATTTAAACTAAATACAAATGTTTTAACTCATACATGAACATTATAGAAAATCCAAGTTGAAAATAAACTGTAAAGATAAACAATTTCATCCATCCTACTCCTGAATAAATTAATTCATTTTTTTTAGAACCTCTCCGTTTTAAAAAGCTAAAAAAGTAGGTTTAATGCTATTGTCTCATATGATGATTCAGCTTTTCCCATAGTCTCGCAGTTAGCAATCATGTGACCCCCAACAAGACAAATTCAGTAATCATGAGGCCCCCATCAAGACAAATTCAGCAATCATGAGGCCCCCAACAAGACAAATTCAGCAATCATGAGGCCCCCAACAAGACAAATTCCGCAGTCATGAGGCACATAAATAGACAGCATTTCAAATAAATAGGCAGAATGCCCCCTTAATATGGTAGACACCTCTCACCTGGCTTCTGAATTCTCCTCTACTGGCTGCTGTGCCTGGCAATACTGTTTTTGGCTGAAATGGTGGATGATGTGTGAGCTGAACGGCCTGGCAGTGATGCTGTGGCCTGGCTGGCGGTGATGCTGTGACCAGGTTGGCTGGCGGTGATGCTGTGGCTGATGTGGCTGGGTTGGCTGGCAGTGATGCTGTGACCTGCCTGGCGGTAATGCTGGTTGAAGTAAATGCTGGCCTGACTGGTGGTGATGCTGTGGCCTTTTTGACAGTGATTCTGGGCTGGTTGGCTGGTGGTGATGCTGGGCTGGCTGGCCTGGATAGTTTAGGTAGCGACAGGTGCCCCCCAGTTCAGGTAGTGACAGGAGCCCCCCAGTGTATGTAGTGACAGGAGCCCCCCAGTGTATGTAGTGACAGGTGCCCCCCAGTTCAGGTAGTGACAGAGACCCCCCCAGTGTATTATTATTATTATTTAGTATTTATATAGCGCCAACATATTACATATATATTGTCTTGTCACTAACTGTCCCTCAAAGGAGCTCACAATCTAATCCCTACCATTGCCATATGTCTATATTATGTAGTGTAAGTACTGTAGTCTAGGGCCAATTTTTTTTTTTTAGGGGGAGCCAATTAACTTAACTTATCTGTATGTTTTTGGAATGTGGGAGGAAACCGGAGTGCCCGGAGGAAACCCACGCAGACACGGAGAGAACATACAAACTCTTTGCAGATAGTGCCCTGGCTGGGATTCGAACCAGGGACCCAGCGCTGCAAGGCGAGAGAGCTAACCACTACGCCACCGTGCTGCCCTTGTATGTAGTGACAGGAGCCTCCAGTTTAGGTAGTGACAGGCACCCCCCAGTTTAGGTATTGAGTGACAGGGACTCCCAGTTAGGTAGTAAGTGACAGGGACCCCCGTTTAGGTAGCGAGAGACAGGGGCCCCCGTTTAGGCAGCAAGAGACAGGGACCCCCGTTTAGGCAGTAAGAGACAGGGACCCCCGTTTAGGCAGCGAGAGACAGGGACCCCCGTTTAGGCAGCGAGAGACAGGGACCCCCGTTTAGGCAGTGAGAGACAGGACCCCCGTTTAGGCAGCGAGAGACAGGGACCCCTGTTTAAGTAGTGAGTGACAGGGCCCCCCGTTTAGGCAGTGAGAGACAGGGACCCCCGTTTAGGCAGTGAGTGACAGGGACCCCTGTGTAGGGGGTCACCCGACCTGGCCAGGCCGGCTTCCAGGTCGGGCTCTTCTGCGCTCCAAGGTGCGCCTCACGCCATCGCATTGACGTTATCGGACATCCTACGGGCTGTACTGCGCAGGGGCAGTAGTTCTGCACCTGCGCAGTACAGCCTAGAGGACATCCGATGACGTCAGCGCGGCGGCGTGAGGCGCACGTTGGAGCGCAGAACAGCCCGACCTGGAAGCCGGCCTGGCCAGGTCGGGTGAGCCATCGGAGGAGACCGGGAGCCTGCGGAGCGGCGTCGAGGGCACGTCCTGCCTGCCACGGGCTGGAGGAAGCCCCAGGTAAGTGCATTCGTATTTTTTGGTCTCCGTGAACCCTCCCTTTAAGGTGGGTACACACATCAGATAAAAAGTCTTTGAAAAAAGGAAAGATCACAGACCAATTTTACCCCCTTCCATGTAGTATGAGAGCCATACCTACAGTCTATTCTATTGAGCTGAACTCCCAATCAGCTAAAAATCTTGCTGTACACATTCAAAAGATCTGTTCCTGCAAAAGATCCGTTCCTGCAAAATGCATTCGTAGTCTATGATATCTGCAGATCCTCATACACACCTTGTTTATACAGACATTTATCTGCATATCTGAAAATCCATCCTGGTGGATCTGATCTGCAAATGATTGTCCGTTAAACAAGGTGTGTATGGGATCAGCGGATATCATAGACTATGAATGCATTTTGCAGGAATGGATCTTTTGCAGGAACGGATCTTTTGCAGATACTGATCTGTTGAATGTGTACAGCATCTTTGTGTGCAGCATCCTGCAAAGATTTTTAGCTGATGGGGAGTTCAGCTCCATAGAGTAGACTGTTTTGAGTATGGCGCTCATACTACATGAAAGGGTGTAAAATTTGTCTGTGATCTTTCATTTTCCAAAGACTTTTATATGATGTGTGTACCCACCTTTAGCCATAGCCCTCAACAAGCATGCAGATCAGGTGCTCTGACTGAAGTCAGACTGGATTAGCTGCATACTTGTTTCAGGTGTGTGATCCAGCCACTACTGCAGCCAAAGAGATCAACAGGGCTGCCAGGCAACTGGTAAAGTTTAAATGGAGACATCCCTATCCCTTAAGGTTCCCTTTAACGTTCAACGACAACGTTCCCCAAACACATAAGAAAGCAGTGTTTCCCCCATGATGTGGTGAAACAATTGATACAAATCATGGATGTAGAGACAATAAATCTGCTGAAACTGTGTGATGCGATCATGTCAATGTGGACCAAAATCTTAGATGAATGTCATGAAGAATAAGGGAGTTAGGAAGGTGAAAAGGGGTAACACTCAGTACAAGCAAGACCTACCTAACAAAGTGGCTAGCAAAATATATACATTTTCCTGTCATTCTATTTCTTCTTCATTTATTTGCATACTTTTAGTAATGCAGCCACTATGACCATCAAATAAAGCAGTAACCATTACCTCCGACACATGGAATGCAGCCACTATGACCATCAAATAAAGCAGTAACCATTACCTCCGACACATGGAATGCAACAATTGTTACCTCCAACACATGCAATGAGGCAAACGTTACCTCCAACACATGAAATGCATCAAACGTGACCTCCCACACGTGTTAAAATGCAGCAAATGTTTCCTCCCACACATTAAATATGGCAAACATCACCCCCCCCCCCCCCCCCACATGCTATAATGTAGCAAACTTTACCTCTTACACATGAAATTCAGCAAACATGTGAAGTCCAACAAACATTACTTCTGACATGTTAAGTGCACATACATTACCCCACATACGGTATATGAAACGCAGCAAATGGTGCCTCAGAAATGAATGCATTAAATGTCCCCCCCACTGGGTGGGTGCTGCTGGATAGGAGGGTGACACTGGGTGCTGCTGGGTGGGATGGATGGGTGACACTAGGTGCTGGTGGCAGGAAGGGTGGCATCGGGTGATGCTGGGTGGGATGGAAGGGGGGACACTAGGTGCTGGTGGCAGGAAGGGAGACATCGGAGGATGCTAAGTGCTGCTGGGTGGGATGGAAGGGTGACACTAGGTGCTGGTGGCAGGAAGGGAGACATCGGGTAATGCTGGGTGCTGCTGGGTGGGATGGAAGGGTGACACTAGGTGCTGGTGGAAGAAAGGGAGACATCGGGTGATGCTGGGTGGGAGGGTGACACTGGGTGGGAGGATAACACTAGGTGCTGCTGGGTGGGGTGGCAAGGTGACACAAGGTGCTACTGGGTGGGAGGGTGACATCACGTGCTGCTGGCTGGGATGGGAGGGTGACGCTAGGTGCTGGTGGGAGGCAGAATGACACTGGGTGATGCTGGGTGGGAGGGTGACATTGGTTGGGGGGGAGGGTGACACTAGGTGCTGCTAGGTGGGTTGGGAGGGTGACAGTGGATGGTATGGGGTGGGAGGGTGACACTAGGTGCTGCTAGGTGGGGTGGGAGGGTGACAGTGGATGGTATGGGGTGGGAGGGTGACACTTGGTGCTGCTGGGTGGGAGGGTGACAGTGGATGGTATGGGGTGGGAGGGTGACACTAGGTGCTGCTGGGTGGGGTGGGAGGGTGACAGTGGATGGTATGGGGTGGGAGGGTGACACTAGGTGGGATGAGGTGGGAAGATGACACTAGGTGCTAATGCGTGGGATGGGAGAGTAACAGTAAGTGCTTCTGGGTGTAGTGGGAGGGTAACATTAGGTGCTACTGGTGGGTAGGGTGGGAGGGTAACACCAGCTGATGCTGGCCACAATGTGAGAGTGACACTAGGGACCGGTGGGTGGAAGGGTGATAGCGGGCAATGCTGGGTGGGAGGGTGACACCAGGTGTTGCTGGGTGAGGTGGGAGCCTGGGTAACACCGGGTGATGCTGCGTGGGGTGAAAGGGTGACACCAGGTGATGCTGGGTGGGAGGGTGACAATAGATGCTACTGGGTGGGGTGGAAGGGAAACAATATATGCTGTTTGGTGGAGTAGGAGGGTAGCACTGAGTACTACTGGTTGGGGGGAGGGTGACACCGGGTGATGCTGGGCTTACTCCCTCCTGCTGTCCCCTGTGCCCAATTGCTATCACCCATTCCTCATACAAAAGGGACACACTTGTCTCTGTTTACAGCATTGGTAGTTGTTGGTGCTGTTGGGGAAGGGGGGGAGGGGCAGAGGCAGAGCTGTTACTGATAATGTCGATGTACCTGTCCATTGTTAGCAGCATTCTTGTTTCCTTCTCTGTACCTGGCTGCACTTCACACATACACGCTGCAGGGCGGAGATGAGGCAGAGGGGGCGGAGATGAGGCAGAGGACTAGAGGAGAAGCTGCTAATAATAACAGGGATGTACCCATCCCTGTGTGCAGCATCTGTAAATCCTCCTCTGTCCCTCAGCTCACTGGTTTACACACGCTGCGGGGCGGAGCTGGGGCGGAGGAGGAGCTTGCAGCAAAGAGAGTGGGAGCTGCTACAAGCCTGCCACAGTGCCACTCAATGCGACTGGGTGGGCAGGAGGAAAAACAAGTGGCCACATAAAGTAACGGGGCCAGGACGTCCGTCGGCCAACCCGGGACGTTTCCCGGGACACATTCCAGGCTGGGACAGAGGACCTGGGAAGCGGCGGGACGCGTCCCAGGTAAAGTGGGACGCCTGGTCACCGTACCTGAGCGCACCCCCCTAGGGCGGCTGGGGTCACCCCACCTGGTGCGGGTCGCACCCCCCGCACCCCCGTCACGACGCTACTGCCAGCAACACCTACAACCTTTCAGAACACCTGGATAATTTGGGATTGCAGAGATTTAAGCTGGATTGGATCTTCCTTGGAATCACCCACTGTTGCACACTGCACACCTTCCTTGAACTTGACCTGAGACTTTAAAGAATTTTGGCCTCTTTGCGCCCACCTTCTCTCCATCCTGTGAGAGAACTACAGCATCTATGCTCAATAGACTATATTTTTCTACGTATGTTATATATAATATCTTCAAATTTCTAAACAAGGGACTGTGTTTTCAAATCCATGCTGTCCATCCATACATCTCTGTGTAAGGACAATGTAGTCTTCACAGGCCCTTTGATCTCTGCAGGATACCAAAGCTGGAGCTGAATAAGTTCACACCTTGGCCTCGAATTACAAAGCGGTGCTAACCTACTTAGCACGCCTAAAGACTTTTGCTGTGTTAACACAGTAGGTTAGCACCGTTTTTTTAAAAATTTGGGCATGTTAACGCAGTAAGTTAGCACCGTTTTTTAAAATCACATTGCACATAAAATGCGGTGTGACGAAAACGGCGCACTCGATGCGCCTATAAGGTCGCATGGGGTGGGACCTTAACGTCGCATGGTGCGACGTTAAGGTCGCACCCCATACGACCTTATAGGCGCATCGAGTGCGCCGATTTCATCGCACCGCGATGTGACGTTTCACGCGCACTGCTTTGTGCACGAGTGCCATTTATCACACCTAAACTAACTTTAGTCGTGATACAGGGCTTTTCACAAGCGTGCTAACACTTAGCACTGCTTTGTGAATCAAGCCCCTTGACTCTAAACAGGGCCTATCTCAGCAGGAGCCCTGAGCTATCTCTTTTGTCCATTCTAATGTGTAAACATCAATATTCAGCAGAGACACTTCTCTCTGTATACCAACCAAAAAATATTTATCAATTTGACAAATCAACAATAATTCTACTTAAAGGCAGCCATACACTGGTCGATTGCCATCAGATTGACCAACAGATAGATCCCTCTCTGATGGAATCTGATCAGAGAGGGATCTAATGGCTGCCCATACACTGCACACAGATTTTGAATCGATTTCAGCATGAAATTGTTCACAATCTGTGCTGCTGCCGCCTGCCTCAGGCCACCTTTCGTCCCCCCGCCAGCAGCAATATATTACCTGTTCCGCCGGCGTGAGTCACCGTGTCCACACTGTCTCTTTCTCTGTCTGGCCTTCCTCATCTCCTCTTCACTCCCTGTCCCGTCCTGTGAGAAGGGGAAGTTCAAACAGTAGAGCGCCCTCTACTTTTTTAACTTTCGCTGGTCACAGGATGGAACAGGAAGTGAAGAGGATATGCAGAAGAAGACCAGCCAGAGAAAGGGACAGCACGGACTCGGGGACTTGCGCTGGCGAAACAGGTAATTTATTGCTGCGTCGGTCGTCATCGAATGCCAATAACGACGCGCTCCCGAACCCGCCAGCGGTCAAGCAAAATTTTCCATCTTTCAGATGGAAATCGGTAGATCGGTCTGCGTTTCTGTTATCGTTTTCACAGCAGATTTGATCACTGTGATATTAGCGGGAAATCGAGTTAGTGTATGGGCACCTTAAGACTGTTCGAATCCTCAGAAAGACCAAGAGAGGGTCCCGAGGATGTGGAAAAAGACGTTCTTCACTGCAGAACCAAAATAACTGTGTGAAAAACTCTACAGAGTAACACTCAGATAACAACCTTAATAGCTCCAGCACAATCCAGCAATGATGACAGCCACACATCTGGAGGCTGTTCCCTCCTGGAGTCCTCAATTACAGACCTCCGCTCCCAGAGTAGCCCCATCAAGGCTGTTCTATGTAATTTCAGATTGATAAACAACAAAACAGCAATCATACTTGATCTAATAGAGTCTTAACCCTTTCAGGACTGAATGTTTCTGGCCCCTTAAAGGACACCTGAAGTGAGAGGAATATAAAAGCTGCCATATTTATTTCCTTTAGAGCAATACCAGTTCTCTGGCTACTCTGCTGATTCTCTGCCTCTAATACCTCTAGCCATAGACCCTGAACAAGCATGCAGCAGATCAGGTATTTTGACATTTTTGCAAAATCTGACAAAATTAACCGCATGCTTGTTTCTGGTGTGATTCAGACACTAGTGGAGCCAAATAGATCAGCAGGGCTGCCAGGGAACTGGTATTTAAAAATAAAGAAATATGGCAGCTTCCATATACTTCTGGCTTCAGGTTCCCTTTAAGGACCAGATTTTTTTTTTTAAAGGAGTTATCAATCCAACCCCTCTCCCCCCTACTTACTCGGGCCCTCCTCCAACCCCTTGCAGGTGACATGTCCCTCGTAGCATCTCCACTCGTAGCTGCCAGCCCAGGGTCCTCGTCGGTGCAGAGACCGACCTCCTCTACTGGCTAAAGTAGTTCTGTACACTGCGAACAATGTGCAGTTGATTGACAGCGGTGCGCACCCAGGCACAGTAGAGGACTACCTCGAGCTTGGCCTCTGCACTGGCGGGGACCCCGGGTTGGCGTCTGTGAACGGAGATGCAATGTGGGACATGTCGGCTGCAAGGGGCTGGAGAAAGACCCGGGTAAGTAGAGCGGGGGGGGGGGGGGCATCAGTATTTGGTTGATAACCCCTTTACAGTCCTGGCCAAAAGTTTTGGAAATATTGGAAATTAAAAAAGTTGGTGCTTATGTTTTTTTATAATAGCAATTTGCATATACTCCAGAATGTTATGAAGAGTGTTCAGATGACTTGCATAGTCCTCCTTTGCCATGAAAATTAACTGAATCCCAGAAAAAACTTTCCACTGCATTTCATTGCTTTCATTAAAGGACCTGCTGAGATCATTTCAGTAATCGTCTTGTTAACTCAGGTGAGCATGTTGACGAGCACAAGACTGGAAATCATTATGTCAGGCTGATTGGGTTAAAATGGCAGACTTGACATGTTAAAAGTAGGGTGATGCTTGAAATCATTGATCTTCCTTTGTTAACCATGCTGACCAGCGAAGAAACGCATGCAGCCATCATTGCATTGCATAAAAATGGCTTCACAGGCAAGGATACTAAGATTGCAGGATCATCAAGAACTTCAAGGAAAGAGGTTAAATTCTTGTTAAGAAGGCTTCAGGGTGTCCAAGAAAGTCCAGCATGCGCTAGGATCATCTCCTAAAGAGGATTCAGCTGCGGTATCGGAGTGCAACCAGTGCAGAGGTTGCTCAGGAAAGGCAGCAGGCAGGTGTGAGCGCATCTGCATGCACAGTGAGGCAAAGACTTTTGGAAGATGGCCTGGTGTCAAGTAGGGCAGCAAAGAAGCCACTTCTCTCCCCAAAAAACATCAGGGACAGATTGATCTTCTGCAGAAAGTATGGTGAATGGACTACTGAGGACTGGGGCAAAGTCATATTCTCCGATGAAGCCCCTTTCCAATTGTTTGGGGCATCTGGAAAAAGGCTTGTCAGTAGAAGAAAAGGTGAGCGCTACCATCAGTCCTGTGTCATGCCAACAGTAAAGCATCCTGAGACCATTCATGTGTGGGGTTGCTTCTAAAGGCAGCCATACACTGGTCGATGTGCCATCAGATCGACCAGCTGACAGATCCCTATCTGATCGAATCTGATCAGATAGGGATCGTATGGCTGCCTTTACTGCAAACAGATTGTGAATCGATTTCAGCCTGAAACCGATCACAATCTGTTCAGCTGCTCCTGCCGCCTGTCCTCCCCCCGCGCATACATTACCTGAGGCTGGCTCCCGGGCATCTTCTCCACGCTGCACCGCTCTGTTCTTGCTCCATCTCGGCGCTTCCTGTGTCACTCCGTGACCAGGAAGTTCAAATAGAGCGCCCTCTATTTGAACTTCCTGGGTCACTGCAGTGACCCAGGAAGCGCCGGGATGGAGCGGGTGCAGCGCTGAGAAGATGCGGAGAAGACGCCCGGGAGCCCGCATCAGGTAATGTATTGTTCATCGGATCGGCCGCCGCTAGCGACGCGCACTTTACCCGCGGGCGATCGAGGGTAATTTCCCGCACGGCGCGATCGACGGACCGATCCGATTTCGGGAGGAAATCGGATCGTCGGCGGCGTTTACCGCGAACGATTGGCAGCAGATTCGATCCCAGGATCGAATCTGCTGTCGAAACGGCCGGGAATCGGGCCAGTGTATGGCCACCTTAATCCAAAAAACACAGTCATGAATAAACAATGGTACCAAAACACCCTCCAACAGCAACTTCTTCCAACAATCCAACAACAGTTTGGTGAAGAACAATGCATTTTCCAGCACACTAGAGCATCATAACACATATGACACATAAGGCAAAAGTGATAACTAAGTGGCTCGGGGACCAAAACATTGAAATTTTGGGTCCATGGCCTGGAAACTCCCCAGATCTTAATCCCATTGAGAACTTGTGGTCATTCCTCAAGAGGCAGGTGGACAAACAAAAACCAACTAATTCTGAGAAACTCAAAGAAGTGATTATGAAAGAATGGGTTGCTATCAGTCAGGATTTGGCCCAGAAGTTGATTGAGAGCATGCCCTGTCGAATTGCAGAGGTCCTGAAAAAGAAAGGGCCAACACTGCAAATACTGACTCTTTGCATACATCTCATGTAATTGTCAATAAAAGCCTTTGAAACGTATGAAGTGCTTATAATTATATTTCAGTACAGCACATAAACAACTGAAACAAAGATCTAAAAGCAGTTTAGCAGCAAACTTTGTGAAAATTAATATTTTTGACAGTCTCAAAACTTTTGGCCAGGACTGTACAAACCCAGCTATAATGACCGCCAGTGAAGGACATGCAAATCTGTGACCCCTTATGCCTAGCTTGTAGCTTGAATGCTTGTTTAAAGTGAACCTAAATTCTAGAAAAAAAAAAAGAGTTTAAAAAGCCCACTGCAGTGGGAAGCCTCTGAATGTTCCAGAGACTTCCTCCCCAGATCCTCCTACAGGACACTGTTCCAGTGTAGGATCCCTCTATACCTGTTTGACTCAGCAAATCAAATAGGATATGCACGTGTTAGGTCCACACATGCCCAGTCAAACAAAGCAAAAGTGCACAAAGGAAAAAAGCCATGCAAGAGCAGCTTCATTATACTGGGCATATGCAGACCTTACTTGTGAATGCCCAGTCCAGATGTGCTCATCTACAGCTAGGAGCGCGGCCAGAAGATGAAGAGGGACCCTATGCTGGAACGGTGGGCTCTACCAGGGTCCTGGAAGCCTCTGAAGCATCCAGATACTTTCAACTACTGAGATAAGTATCTAGCCCAGGCATGGGCAAACTTGGCCCTCCAGCTGTTAAAGAACTACGAGTCCCACAATGCATTTGCCTTTATGAGTCATGAATGTGGCTGTAAGACTCCTGCAATGCTTTGTGGGACTTGTAGTTCCTTAACAGCCAAGTTTGCCCATCCACAGCTAGGAGCGCGGCCAGAAGATGTTAGGTCCACACATGCCCAGTCAAACAAAGCAAAAGCCTATCACACTCTGATTAGCAGCCATGTCTTTTGTTTGTAAACACTGCCTAAAACTGGCAATTACAAACCAGGATTGCAGCAGGGAGTGGCAGAAACAGCACAGAGGGGCCCAGGAGAACATAATGAATAGAATGGTATGCTTTTTATTGTAAGAATGTTAGAGTACAGATTCTCTTTAAGTTAAATTATCATGATGTTTTGCACTGCCTTACTATGAAATTGAAATTACATTGTGTGTGTTGAATATATTAGAATACAGTGGTTTATTTCAAAAGCACATATTACCACTTGCCAAATTAATGCAACACAAAGTTTGTCGTAAGATGAAATTGTAAGACTTCCGGTTCCGGCGCCCTGGAGGGAAGACGCTAGATTCGGAGCTCCAGTGAGGATCCTTTCTCCGCCTGACTCACGCCGACTGGTCGTTTGGACGTCAAATCTGGCGTGTGTACAGTTGGTCGTTCAGCTGATAACGCTGGTTTTGACGGATCCGCTGGGTCGTTTTGAAAAATCCGACGTGTGTATGAGCCTTAAGTTCCAATCACACCCTAATCGTTTAACTAAACAGCAGTGGACAAAGAAGAAGCTAGAAACAGATAATTGGCTCAAAATTAAGGATCATGTCTGTGGTGTGGAACGTATAAAGAAATAAGATTCAGGAGCTTTGGGAAGAAAATGAGTAAGATGCTCAGTAATATTGTCAAAGGCTCTCATCCCCCAATATTATCCCGGCAATTAAAAATAGCTCAGGCCAACTCATCTCCGATCCTAAACTAATTAATGATCAGTTTCAACAATTTTATGCCAACCTATACAGTGATACGAATCCTCAAGACCACCTTTCTAAGATTGAAGCTATGTTTCACTCTGTCTGTTCCCTCACTAGCGCCGGAAGACTTACTTATTTTAAATTCAGACATTACCCAAGAGGAGATTCTGTCCACAATTAAAAACCTAGCAAATCATAAATCCCCTGGTCCCGACGGATTACCCTCAGAATTTTACAAGCTTTTGAAAACAGAGATTACCCCATCTCTCCAAAATATGTTCAACACTATTCTCAAAGATGGACAAATGCCTCATTCAGCCAAGCTAGCCCACATTAAATTGCTCTCGAAACCAGGGAAAGACCCTTTGGACCCGGCAGCGTATCGGCCTATATCTTTAACCAATCAAGATATTAAAATCCTAACTAAGATTATGGCCGATAGGCTGGCGGGTTTAATGCACAAACTGGTTAGTCCTACCCAGGCAGGCTTTATTCACAATAGATCAGCAGTCATGAACACAAGAAAGGTCCTAACAGTATTAGACCACACTAAAGCCTATCCAGTTACCAGCAAACACTATGCCCTGCTACTGCTAGACGCTGAAAAGGCATTTGACAATGTCAAATGGAGCTGGCTGAGAACTGTCCTCAATAAAATGAACTTTCAGGGTTCCATCTGTAATCTTATATCTGCCCTACAGGATAACCCAAGTGCACAAATATATACTTCAGTTTTTTTGTCAACACACTTTATTTTAGAAAAAGGCACACGCTAAGGGTGTCCCTTGTCGCCTTTACTATTTAACTTAGCCCTGGAGCCCTTGATTCGATTGTTGCACGGTCAAAACACGGGCATCCCAATAGGCAGAGACGATGCAACTCAAGCTGCTTTTGCAGATGATGTACTTTTATTCATGGCTAAGCCACATGAAGAACTACATGGAGCACTAAATATTATTAACTTGGTGAGTTCATTAAGTGGGTTCAAAATCAATCTAAATAAAAGTGAACTGTTATGCCTTTCTTCCCGCACAGAACTTCCTAACCTAATGTTAGATTCACCAATACCCATTAAAAAACAAGTCAAGTACGTGGGAATTAATTTCACAAGAGACCCTGAATCCTTATATAATTTAAGTTATGTGCCCATCTTTAATCATAGTAAACAAAAACTAGAACACTGGCAGAATTTACCAATTAGTCTTATGGGCATGGCCACAATCCTGAGTCCATGTGTTTTGGCAAAATATTATATCCTCTGCAAACGATCCCCTTACTAATAAAACATAAAGATATCCAAATGGTGGAGAGAGCCTTTAACAAGTTTTTGTGGAGAGGCCGCAAAATTAGAATAGCTTATGCAAAATTGAAACTACCCAAGGACTGGGGAGGGCTGGGTCTACTCAATATTAGATTTTACAATTTGGCTTGTTTGTTTTGACACATTAGGGATTGGGAAAGACGATCTATTGTTTATTCTAATTATGATTTGGAAAGTGCTTTCATGGAGCCCTGGCTTTCTATGGCGGTCCTGCATACCTCTTATAAAGATCTTCCTCTTCGCCTCAAACACAGCAGGATGGTCAGGGATACCTGGGCTACATGGAAGGAACTACGGATTCTCTTCAAGCAACAGGTCAGAATATCCAAATATATGCCATTGTGGGGGCATCCGGATTTTCCGCCTAGTGTAGCCCACAGTGGTTTTCTAACATGGGAAGCAAAAGGTATCTCAAAACTTGGGAACTTATAGTACTTAAAAAAAAATAGGGATGGGACGACAAATCTGGCGAATCCACGAATCCCTCGAATATTGGGAAATATTCGAGATTCGTAAATTCGAATCCCGACGCCATTTACCGGTATCCGAATCTACCGACGCTGCATCGCCGCATCCGCCGCTCACACTCGTCCTCCTCCGACCCACCCCGTTCCTCCTTTGCTCGCCCACCCGAATAGTTAGTAGCAACTCACCTATCCAGAGTGGAGCGCAGAGCAGCAGACCTCTCGCTGACTTCTAGTGACGGCTTTTACAATGACGTCATCAGTAAAAGCCGGTCCGGCCACTAGGGGGAACAGGGAAGTAATGAAGAGGTCTGCCGCTCTGCGCTCCACGGGAAAGGTGAGTAGATACTTATTTATGCAGGGGGGGGGGTGAGCGGAGGAGGCACGAGGGACAGAGGAGGCTGTGGGCTACCTACCTAAAGGCCCCTATACCTACCTACCTACACTTAAGGCCCTATACCCTGCTACCTATACTGAAGGTCCCTTTACTTACCTACCTACCTACCTAAAGGCCCCTATAACTACCTACCTGCCTACCTAAAGGCCCCTATACCTACCTACCTACACTTAAGGCCCTATACCCTGCTACCTATACTGAAGGTCCCTTTACCTACCTACCTACCTAAAGGCCCCTATACCTACCTACCTACCTACCTACCTGAAGGCCACTATACCTACCTACCTACCTAAAGGCCCCTATACCTAACTACATACCTCCCTATACTTAAGGCCCTATACCCTGCTACCTATACTGAAGGTCCCTTTACCTAACTAGCTACCTAAAGACCCCTATACCTACCTACCTACCTAAAGGCCCCTATACCTACCTACCTACATACCTACCTACATTTAAGGCCCTATACCCTGCTACCTATACTAAAGGTCCCTTTACCTACCTACCTATACTGAAGGCACATGTACCTTACTACCTATACTGAAGGCCCCTATACCTAGCTACCTACCTATACTGAAGGCACATATACCCTGCTACTTATACTGAAGGCCCCCTATACCTAGTTACCTACCCCCTATACCTAGTTACCTACCAATACTGAAAGCACATGTACCTTGCTACCTATACTGAAGGCCCCTATACCTTGCTACCTATACTGAAGGCACACGTACCTTGCTACCGATACTGAAGGCACATGTACCTTGCTACCGATACTGAAGGCACACGTACCTTGCTACCGATACTGAAGGCCCCTATACCCTGCTACCTATACTGAAGGCTCATATACCCTGCTACCTATACTGAAGGCCCATATACCTTGCTACCTATACTGAAGGCCCCTATACCTTGCTACCTATACTGAAAGCTACCAATATTGAAGGCACCCATACCTAGCTAGCTATACTGAAGGCACCTTTACCTCGCTGCCTATACTGTGGGTACCTATGCCTAGGTACCTATACTGCGGGCAACTATACCACGGATCGCACAATTCTTATGTGCAGGATTCGTTAGATTTGGGATTCGAAAGGTTCGAGATTCGGATCCGGATTCGAAGAAATTGTGGATTCGTCCCATCCCTAAAAAAAACAGATAGTATAATTTCTTAAAACTAAGATCCCTTTATGGCATTCCCAAATCACATTTCTTATATTTTGCCCAACTGAGATCATTTATAACTGGCTTAGGAGGCAACATGGTAGATAATATGAATGTCAATTTGTTTGATAACTTTTTTAGCCCCCACAGACCAAAATTGTCCCTATACGACTCATGCTCAGTGCAGTATGTCCGGGTCAGGGGTCAGGAAAGTCGGCCGGTACCGGCAGCTGTAGGAACCGAGTGAGGGCCGATGGCAGGGAGCGAGGTAAGCGGTAAGTATGTCCTTTTTTTCCCTATGCTTAGCAGCATTTGTTTTACCACAGCCTGTGGGCTGTGGTATCCTTTAAACAGGAACTCTTTCATATGTTCCACCTGGATAATATTGAGACACAAATGCACACAGAGAAAAAGACAACACGATTCTTTCGGACCTGGAAATATTTTATTATATACTCCTTTACAACAACTGAAATTCATAATATCGTGACGCCATATAAATATACATCCTGGTACGCCAAGAGAGATCTACTAGGCGAGCTGGGTAAACTCATGCTCTAGAAGTCGTTCTGCATACATTTTTTTTTTAGACTGCAATTTGCGGAAATCTACTTTAATTTAATTTTTTTTTTGGTTGGTTACTCTAGTGTGAGATGGTGAAGGGGGTGGTGGGAGTAAGGGGGGTGGGTTAGGGTTACTTTTGGGGATAAAAATATTGTTAAGAATTCTCCTCTAATATTCATAAGGAGGTAAAATGTTAAAGAATTATATGTGAGTATTAATGTAACCATTATCTCAGCTAATAGAAAACCTGATTTTGCCTCCTGCGTGAGGATTTATGCCACATCTTTTACAATTTCAATAAAATTTTGTTTTAAAAAAAAAGATGACATTATAGAGAGAGAAATTGTGAGGAATATCAAAGAATTCACCTGATTTGTGAAAATGATTTGTGTGACAAGATGAAAAACTTTGCTGACGATTTCAAATGTTTTTGTTTTTTCCAAAGGTCAAAACACAACTTATCCAGCAGAAAACCGAAAAAATATATATATATATATTTTATATGTCTGTTTTACTGTTTCTTGTTGACCAAATTCAATGTTACTGTGATGATCAAGAAAAATAAACGCAAAGATATGATAAAAAACAGCAATTTGCCTGAATTTCCATCAAATAAAATTGTGTAACTAACTTTATTACTTGCAAATGTAATGTGATCAGATTTTATTGAAAGGAAGGAAGAATATTGTTAGTTGTTATTCATATTGCAGACCAGGGCCCATATGCAATTCACTTTTTTGTTCTGAGTTTTCTCCTAGGTGATATTTTCAAACCTTGTTATAAAATGTTTTTTTAAACCACCAGAAAGTGAGAATATATTGAAAATAATTGCAAACACTAAAAGGATTTTGGAACAGCACCCATAAAAGGAGAATGTGTGCCCAAGCTTGCAGCGTTCCACACCACTGGAGCTGTCACATCGAAAATCCCAGTTGGAGCAGGCACCACCAATGTAAATTATAGTCTCTTTATTGGTCACATGGGTTAAAAGCAGCTATACAACGACAGACCCCTGTTTCGAGCTTCCATGCTCTTTGTCAAGTTGTCAAATTTGTGATGCCAGTGGCAGAACCTTTCCCCGGAGACACAGCATCATCTTGGCCAAACCTCGGTCTGCAGCCACCACCACTAGGACATGGAAGCTCGAAACAGCGGTCTGTCGTTGTATAGCTGCTTTTAACCCATGTGACCAATAAAGAGACTATAATTTACACTGAAAATAATTGTGATTTAAATTTTTTCACCAACTTTTGGGTACTTTTTTTTTTATTATTGTAAAACGCTTAAAATTATTTTAAAGAGAATATGAAAATGATCTCCTAGGAGATAATTCAGGAGAAAAAGTTACCGTAATTGCATATGGGCCCAGGTATGCCTGTATCCAAAATATTCTCCATTACTTAAGAGAAATATATCCTCATCTTGGGTGTAGGCAGCAGCAGTTTTAATCTATGCCTATATAAAAGAGGTGCTATGATTTACTAAGGAGAGGCATTGTGTATTGCAATCCATTCCCCCAGTGCTTCCACGATTGCGTAAGCAATGGGCATATGCAAGCGGATACCCAAAAGTGCCCTATCACCAATCATCACTGTCCAGATGGTGGCAAGCCTGCACATATATCAAGTAAATGTGTGGAGGTCAGGTAAATATAGTGGCAAACACTGCGCATGCCCACAGTGGGACTTAGTAAAAAAAAAAAAAAAAAAAAAAAAAAGTGTTTATTACAGTAATATATAAAAACAGTATGCCCCCCTCCAATGCCCCATTAACACCTTATCCCAATCTCATGCTATGGGAAGTGAGGTTAGGCCATAGGGAAGACAAATGGTGGAATCTGGGAATATCCTTTTATAATAAGGGGACTGTCAGATGTTCACTCACAAGCAATTAAATAGGTAAAGGGAGACTATTTTTGCCCTCCCATTTGTATGGGAGGGCATTAGAAATCAATAAGTTTTCTTTTTTACCTCTATCGTTCCGGCTTCTTCTTTATATTTCTATGATGTCAAGTTCTTCCATATACTTTTTTCTTCTTTCCTCATTTACATCTCTATACTTCTTTCTATGTCTTTTATTTTCAAGTTACCCCCATCTCCCACAGCTGGAGGTCAGGAAAAGACCCTTGTCTTTATCATAATTATAACTATCTCCAGAGGAAAATAGGACTTGTCACCCCTTTTACAGATTGACCCCTCCCCCTCCCCATGACCATGTGGGTCAGTGTTGCTCGGCAGGTGGAGCCCTATGTTGGCAGGCTCTACAATCCTTGGTTTAAAGGATTCTTCTGTAAGGAAGACACAGGGTTAATGGGGATGGGGGAGGGGGAAAGGAGCCTTTTTTTGTAAAAAGCATCTTAAGCCATATGAAAATGTTTTATAAAATATCAGGAAACATGGTAGGAATGCATCCCCACACACTGTGAATACATTGGTGCACCAGCGTTGCCTGCTATTGTACACAATTAAAAAACCAAACATTTTTAGCCATGTCAAAATGTTTTATCGAACTTCAGGAAAATTTTCAGAATGCACCCCCACATACTTTGAATACATTAGTGCAGCAGGTATGTGCTTAGTAAATGAGCATGTGGTAGTTTTTGGCATACCCAGCACTATGGTGCCTTAGAGATTCACTTTCATACTGTATGAGTCTTGTAGTGCATAACATGGTCCCTTTTCACAGCTGCAGTGCAGTGATTTACCGAAGTAAACTGTCGGTATCATCAAAAGAGTAGCTGCCTGAGTTGTTACACTGTTCTCCGTGCAGAGACAGCATTACAATTAAAGAGGCATCCCAACTTCCCTTTAGATGTACATGTTTTGTTATACTGCCTCTGCTTGCTCTGAATATGTCTATTAGTCTTTTTTAACAATCTATTTAATTGCCACATCTTAGAAGAACTTCAAGAAAGTTATCACATGCCATGCTTTGTGGTGTTCACCTCCATCTTAAAAACAGGAACCCAAGAGGTTAAACACAGCCTAAAGGTGGCCATACACTGGTCGTTTTGCCATCAGATTCGACCAACAGATAGATGCCTCTCTGATCGAATCGAAGAGATCAGAGAGGGATCGTATGGCCACCTTTACTGCAAACAGATTGTGAATCGATTTCAGCCTGAAACCGATCACAATCTGTGGAGCTGCCGCTGCTGCCGCCCCCCCCCCCCCCACCCTGCATACATTACCTGTTCCGGCCGGTGCGAGTCCCCTGGTCCCCGCTGTCTTCTTCTCCGCTCCGGGCTCCCAGCGGTTCCTGCAGCTACTGATCTTCCTGTCCAGGGGAAGTTTAAACAGTAGAGGGCGCTCTACTGTTTAAACTTCCTGCCGGGACAGGAAGTTCTGTGTAGCTGCAGCCGGTCTGGAACCCAGCGCGGAAAGAAGACAGTGGGGACCAGGGGACTCGCGCCGGCTGGAACAGGTAATGTATACCCGCTGCATTGCGTCGGTCGTCGGGCATTCGAACGCCGCTATCGATGCACTCCCGACCCGCCGGCGATTGAGAAAAATCTTCTGCATGGACGGATCGACTAGAATCGACGGGAATGATCGACTTCGGACGGAAATCGATCGTTTTGTCAGCGGTGTACGCGGCGATTTCACAGCCGATTCGATCACTGTGAAATCGTTAGGTGTATGGGACCCTTAAGGTATTCAGGGGGTATTCACTGCTTCTGCTTGTGAGTCAAACAGTCTAGCACAGACTTCACTCTCTTATCACCACTTCAAAGCAGGCGGTATTCTTCCATGCCATTATCATCTGTACTAATCTTTATGAATTGACATTTACTGACATGTGTTGAGGTAATTACCGCACAAGTCTGTAATTTACCTCATGGCTCAGGAATTTCAGCTTTTCTTGCGGTTATGAATTAACATTTTCCTAAGTGCTCAGTAAAGTCAGCTGTTTTCTGCATTACCAAATGTGGCAATGCTTTATTAATTGACCCCATAGAAGTGAGCATTACATTCCCCTTTAGAGGTAATTTAATTCATTTGTTGCAAGCAAACACCCAGTAAGGTACTCTTTAGCAAATATGTAACTGCATTGAATGCACAATGACTATAATACTTGTGAATAAATGTTCATTTGGGTGGAGCTTGAAATCAGCATACCATTAAAGGTGCCCACTAATGATACAATTTTTTTGTACAATCTTATCACTTGTAATATGATGGACTACCATGGTTTACCATTCTACTACAAAGATTTGGTAAGATTGGACAAAAAAAAATATATTGTATCATTGGTGGCTTGAGGAATGCCCTATAAACAATAGGAAAGGAACACAATTATGCAATGTGTAAAAGTTCACCTCGGATCCACTTTAAGGTCTTTAACTGGTATGCGCCTACCAAAATGGAGACAGGTGATATATTCTGTCTCAATCTGGATAAAATGGTCTACTTCAACGACCTATACACTTTAATACTTTGATAAAATGCTATACACTGCGTTAAGGAGGAGTCAAATCAGGTAAAAAGGGTGCCGCCATAAAGACTTATGTTAATTGCCTCGATTAGAGGCCATCACCGGTTAAAAGTGTGCCGTAGGCACCTGATAAAATAACGGGTGGCCCGGCACCCTTTTTATCTGTGAAAGATACTAATCACACCAATTAACATTAGTCTCCATGGCGGCGCTGGTGATAGCCGCTAATCACAACAATTAACATTGGTCTCTATGGCGGCTAACATCATTAGAAAGAGCACCGGATGTGCCCATTGATCACTTCAGCCCGCGGTTTGTTTTCACCTTATGGACAAGAGCAATTTTCAGCGCTCCTCCCATTAATTCGCCAATATCTTTATCACTCACTACTTATCACATCTAAATTATCAATATCTTGGGGTTTTTTTCGCCATAAATTTGGCTTTTTGGAGGTGATTTTTTTTTTAAGTAATTGTTTTATTCTCTATGCATTTTAAAGGGAAAAAATATGCTATTTATCCATTTCTGTTCACTTTAGTTTTAAACTAAACAATTTCAATCACAGTTTGTCACTAAAACGAATTCACAAGAAATAGGCCTCAACTTTAAAATCTATTCTACAACTTATTTGGGTTAAAATAATACCACATATCCAGTGGCGTAGCTAAAGAGCTATGGGCCCCGATGCAAGTTTTACATGGGGCCCCCCAAGCACTCTATACATAACAATAGATACGGCGCCCCAAAATCTGCCAATGGCAATTACAGTGTCAGAGGTGCAAGAATGGAATGGGGAACAGTTTGTTAATGATTACCACTATTGAAAGTATCTATAGAAGTGATTATTATGAGCACAGGACCAATAGAGAGCTAATACTGCAGTTGAGGTAGGGCCCTTCAGGGCCCCTCTAGCCAAAGGGCCCCGATGCGGTCGCAACCTCTGCAACCCCTATTGCTACGCCCCTATTTATTTATTGTATTTATAAAGCGCCAACATATTACGCAGCGCTGAACATTAATTTAGGTTACAGACAATAATTAGGGGTGACATACAGCAATATGACAATACAGGAATAATAGAAAACCAGATCACACGGCACAGTATGAGTACCAGGTAATGCTTAGTCATTGGATTGAGCATGTAGATTAGGCAAGTTAGGTTCACTCAGATGCATAGCATGGGTTCACAGTAATGGAGGTGCATGATCAGGTAGGACACAAAAGGAGGAGGACCCTGCCCAAAGGCTTACAATCTAGAGGGAGAGGTAAGGACACGAACGGTAGGGGACCAGAGTTCAGCAGTAGGTTTAGAGCACTTGTGAGGGGTAGTAGGCCAGAGTGAAAAGGTGAGTTTTGAGGGCTTTCTTGAAGATGTTGAAGGAGGGGGCTGCCCTAATGGGTGGAGGTAGGGAGTTCCATAGTGTTGGAGCAGCTGGGGTTGTTCGGGTCATAGGGAGACCAGACAGCAGGGCATTGCAGTAGTCAAGGCGGGAAATTATGAGGGCATGGATGAGGAGTTTGGTGGTGGCAGAGGTCAGGAAAGGGCGAATCTTACAGATGTTACAAAGGTGGAAGTTGCAGGACTTTGTGAGGTTTTGGATGTGGGAAGTGAAGGAGAGTGCGGAGTCCAGGGTGACACCCAGACAACGGGCTTGAGAGGTAGGGCGAATGGTAGTGTGGTTAACAGTGACATGCACATCTGGGAGGTTTGTGGATGGCCGGGGTGGGAATATCATAAATTCCGTTTTGTCTAGATTTAGTTTCAGGAACCTAGCGGACATCCAGGAGGAGATGGCTGATAGGCAGGAGGAGACCTTGTCCATGGTAGTGGTGGATATGTCAGGGGTGTGGAGGTAGATCTGGGTGTCATCTGCATACAGATGATAGTTAAAACCCATGGAGGAGATAACCTTGCCAATGGAGGATGTGTATAGCGTGAACAGTAGGGGGCCAAGGACCGAACCTTGGGGGACTCCCACCGAGAGGTGGTTGGGGGTGGACGAGGACTCATTGAAGGCGGTCGTGAAGGAGCGGTTGGAGAGGTAGGATGAAAGCCAGGACAGGGCGAGATCATGAATGCCCAAGGACTGGAGGGACTGGAGGAGTAGGGGATGATCTACTGTGTCAAAAGCTGCTGAAAGGTCAAGGAGGAGGAGAATGGAGTATTTACCTTCAGCTTTAGCTAAGGCAAGGTCATTGACCACTTTGGTGAGAGCAGTTTCGGTTGAGTGGGCAGGCCGAAATCCAGATTGCAGTGGGTCTAGGAGTGAGTTGGCATTGAGGTACTGGGTCAGGCGTTTGTGAACCAGACGCTCCAGGAGTTTTGAGGCAAAGGGGAGGAGGGAGATAGGACGGTAGTTAGAGGGTAGCGAGGGGTCAAGGGAGGGTTTCTTGAGAAGGGGTAGTACAGTGGCCTGCTTGAAGTCTGAGGGGAAGGTGCCTGTGGATAGGGAGAGGTTGAACAGGGCACATATCTCTCAGGTAATGGCTAGTTGGCCATCTAGCTGGCCATTAACTACAAAGTGTGCAAGTGGCTTTGTACAGGCCAATTTTTTCCACAAAGTATTTTAGCGCCATACTTTGTTTGCATAGCCCCAGAAGAGTCTGAACAGCAGAGAAGGACCACAAATGTCACAATTATGGAAAGCTAACAACCAGGGCTATTCAAAAGTGGAGGTTTTGTAAGCTACCTACTCATGCAGTTTTGCTGAAACTTTAGTTTGGTCATAAAACATTTTTTTCAATGATTGATTGAGTTTGTCCCTGCCTATTTTTTATGTGACGGGGTCCAAGCTATAATGTATTCTTGTAATGCTGGGAGGGTCATACTTTCTGACCACCCAGCACAACAAGGCTAAGAGCTGGATAATGGAAGAGGCTACACAGGCTGCCCAAAGCAACTGCAGCTCTGGGCTTCTGATAATACGCAATGGCAGCGCAGTGCGATGTTGTGCTGCTCTTGCGATAGCAAACATTCAGACAGATACAAGACAAACTGGAGTGAGGTAGCCAATAGCAACCGCAGCAATGGCTACCTCGCAAGGACAGGACTAGGAGGACAGAGGCTAACAGAATGAATGCTTGCTAATCTAGTCACTGCCTCAGTGACAGCAAGCATTCAGAAAGACAAGAGTGAGGTAACCAATAGCAACTGCAGCAATGGCTACCTCGCAAGGACAGGACTATGCTAGCTAAGCACGGGTGATCACGCTAAGCGCAACCTACCAAAACGTGCTAAAAACTGACTAGCTGAACATAGGATATCAACATTTCGAGTACGTATATATCCGTGGCACTGATATATCACCGTAACACAAATACAAGGAAAATAACAAACGCTGACTAGAATATGTATATATTGGCGATGAACCAATATATAACATAAGCAAGGACTAGCTAGATCTGGACTGAAGCAATACTGCGAACTAACTAGGCAATACAAACAATACAAATACTCTGCAGTAGAAGGAGTACGTATATATATGTCCCCGTGGGAAATACAGTGATGTGAAAAACTATTTGCCCCCTTACTGATTTCTTATTCTTTTGCATGTTTGTCACACTTAAATGTTTCTGCTCATCAAAAACCGTTAACTATTAGTCAAAGATAACATACCGTAATTGAACACAAAATGCAGTTTTAAATGATGGTTTTTATTATTTAGTGAGAAAAAAAACTCAAAACCTACATGGCCCTGTGTGAAAAAGAAATTGCCCCCTGAACCTAATAACTGGTTGGGCCACCCTTAGCAGCAATAACTGCAATCAAGCGTTTGCGATAACTTGCAACAAGTCTTTTACAGCGCTCTAGAGGAATTTTGGCCCACTCATCTTTGCAGAATTGTTGTAATTCAGCTTTATTTGAGGGTTCTCTAGCATGAACCACCTTTTTAAGGTCATGCCACAACATCTCAATAGGATTCAGGTCAGGACTTTGACTAGGCCACTCCAAAGTCTTCATTTTGTTTTTCTTCAGCCATTCAGAGGTGGATTTGCTGGTGTGTTTTGGGTCATTGTCTTGCTGCAGCACCCAAGATCGCTTCAGCTTGAGTTGACGAACAGATGGCCGGACATTCTCCTCCAGGATTTTTTGGTAGACAGTAGAATTAATGGTTCCATCTATCACAGCAAGCCTTCCAGGTCCTGAAGCAGCAAAACAACCCCAGACCATCACACTACCACCACCATATTTTACTGTTGGTATGATGTTCTTTTGCTGAAATGCTGTGTCACTTCTACACCAGATGTAAAGGGACACGCACCTTCCAAAAAGTTCAACTTTTGTCTTGTTGGTCCAAAAGGTATTTTCCCAAAAGTCTTGGCAATCATTGAGATGTTTTTTAGCAAAATTGAGATGAGCCTTAATGTTCTTTTTGCTTAAAAGTGGTTTGCGCCTTGGATATCTGCCATGCAGGCCGTTTTTGCCCAGTCTCTTTCTTATGGTGGACCTTAATTGAGGCAAGTGAGGCCTGAAGTTCTTTAGATGTTGTCCTGGGGTCTTTTGTGGCCTCTCGGATGAGTGTTCTCTGCGCTCTTGGGGTAATTTTGGTCGGCCGGCCACCCCTGGGAAGGTTCATCACTGTTCCATGTTTTTGCCATTTGTGTATAATGGCTCTCACTGTGGTTCGCTGGAGTCCCAAAGCTTTAGAAATGGCTTTATAACCTTTACCAGACAGATAGATCTCAATTACTTTTGTTCTCATTTGTTCCTGAATTTCTTTGGATCTTGGCATGATGTCTAGCTTTTGAGGTGCTTTTGGTCTACTTCTCTGTGTCAGATAGCTCCTATTTAAGTGATTTCTTGATTGAAACAGGTGTGACAGTAATCAGGCCTGGGGGTGACTACACAAATTGAACTCAGGTGTGATAAACCACAGTTAAGTTATTTTTGTAACAAGGGGGCAATCACTTTTTCACACAGGGCCATGTAGATTTGGAGTTTTTTTTCTCACTAAATAATAAAAAACCATCATTTAAAACTGCATTTTGTGTTCAATTATGTTATCTTTGACTAACAGTTAACGGTTTTTGATGAGCAGAAACATTTAAGTGTGACAAACAATAAGAAATCAGGAAGGGGGCAAATCGTTTTTCACATCACTGTATATAATCGTAGCTCCACAAGAAAACTGAACTAGAAAGTAACAAGACAAGGAATATATTTCACAGTATCAAAGGATATGACGGGCGAGGTCTAAAAGGGGAGGCAGACTTTTATGCTGGCATCAGCCAATGGATGCAAGCATGCAAATCTCCACACAGCTGAATGGTAATCATTCAATCCTGAGCCGGCTTGATTACCATTTGCCAGCTGAAAGACTATAATAACAAATGCATGCAGTGCTATGCAAGAACATGCATGCAGGAAATCCAGGGCTATCTGGCTGCAGCTCAGCTGTAGTAAGCCATTGGTGGATAGACGACAGAATTCTGAGCTGCCCAGAACTGCAGAGCAATTGCAAATGACAATGTGACTGATTGTGAATGCACAACCGAATGCAGGCTGACAAGCCAGAACTGTCCGTTTGCAGCTCCACCGCAATGGACAGAACACACCACAGGAGGAATCCTTACAATTCTACAACTCATAATGATTAAAACTAGGTCATATATATGTCATTTGATAACTAACTCGATGCACAGGAGTCCATTATTTTCAAGATGCACCTATGGCTGTTTTGCAGTCCATTTTATTGCACGAATGGTTACAGCGCCACTCTTTATTTGCATAGCTCCAGAATAGTCAGGGGATCAGAAAAAGGCCAGAAATGTCACCATTATGGAAAGCTAACAACCAGAACTATTCAAAAGTGGGTATTTTGTAAGCTACCCACTTGTGTAGTTTTACAGAAACTTTACCGAGATTGATCCTAATTTTGAAAATTACTTTTTTTGAATGATGGATTGAGTTTGTCCCTACCTATTTTTTATGTGACGGGTCCAAGCTATAACACACTTCAAAATGTATTCTACAACTCATTATGATTAAAATTATGTCCAATAAACATCATTTGATAACAAACTAGATGCACAGCAAATGATAGGGACCGGTTAGTGTTAACAGTAGGTTGTGGGTGGTTAGTGTTAGGTATAGTTAGCGAAGGGTTCAGGTGAAAATTATGACACAGTGGGTGATAGAATATTGGTTAAATTAATGATATTTTACTATTGTAGATAATATAATATCAGTAAAATTACCAATATTCTATTATCAGTATTTTATGCCTATTGGGTGACTTTGGCGACCAAATTTACTGTTGTAGCCGATATTCGGGGCACTTTACATGGGTTTCTATGGTGGCACTCAAATTTATCAGCGCGCACTGTGCCCAAATTTACGTGACCCCTCACAGCAGCTTCTGCCACCTCACAACACAGATCTGAGGTAACACATAACTGCTGTGAGAGAGGCACAGTTAGGGAGAGGCCACACTTGTGTCTGTGGAAACACCAACATTTTCCAGTGGATAATTTTTTGCATTGTTTGCATGTTTTCACGAGCTTGCCATCCACTGAAGACTGGCAGCACCTGCTACCAGTCTACAGGCTGTAACAGTCATCATTCAAGTATAAGATATGAACCCACCTGAAGATGGATTGGGGATCAGCGGCAACCAGCGATCGTGTCCCGATCCATCTTTACTACCATGATAACAACAACACGAATGATCATTTAAATTATTGTGGTAAAATTATCACACACGAGATCCTAGCGAGCGATCACTCATTGATCCGTCATGATGGTCACGAATGCCACACGTTAGACATCACATGATCACTTCGGCCAATCACTGCAGCCACAGGGGTCAAGGGATCACATGATCCCTTTGACAAATTACTGCTGCAGTAGGGGAACACATGCATGCACACATGATTATTAAACATGAAGTCATGTACTTCCTGTGTGCATTTTATGAGAATGATCGTTGTTACTAGCTGCAACAGCAATCATTCTCCCTTTAAGGAAAATTGAAGTAAGAGGTATATCGAGGCTGCCATTGTTAATACCTGGCAGATCATCTCCTTTCATTTCAGCTGCTATGCCCCACTCTTTTACCACCTTCTTCACCCTATGTGGCGCGTCCACGCTTGATCAGGAGGTGAGGAAATAAAACCTGCCTGACTTCGGTTACACCCAGGCCTTGGAGGTGCAAGGTAGAGCAGCTGAGGCCAAGAAAGCCAGAGAACCACCAGATCAAACAAGACTATGTAGCAGGGTGATATTAGGTAATGGAAGAGACTACACAGATCACTACAGGAGTTATGGATAAGGGAGCAAGATTGCCCAGAGCAACCGCAGCTCTGGGCTTCCCAAAAACCGCCACAAATAAACAAGACACAATGGTTGCTCAGGACAACCGCCACACTGAGTAACAAGACAGACAATGGACAGACAGACAGATGGGTTGTTGGTGAACAAGACACAGCTTCTGACTGAGTAACAAGACAGACAATAGAGAGACGGGCGGAATGCTTGCCAATCTAATTGCTGCCCCAGTGATAGCAAGCATCCACACTGACTTGGACAAGACAAACGAGTAAGAACGCAACTAATAGCAACCGCTGCTATAGTCACATCCACAGGAACAAAGCGAGCAGGATAACTGAAAGATCATATGTATATCAGCGCAACCACAATTGAATTAGAACAGGGTATATAAACAAAGCAGCCAAAGTCCAACACTTCAGTAAAGCATCTGAATCTTGAATAGAATAGAACACTTCAGCGCTGTGTCATATACGTCCACCACCGGAAACACCAAGAAAAACCAATGCGCTTACCGGACAATTCAGACCTTAATTACAGGGTCTGAAATAAAGCCTTATGAGGTCAGCAGCAGGTGTCTTCACAACTGGCCTCCTCTCCAGGTATAGCAGTATCAAATATGGTATTTCACCGTTTTGGGCATGTGGAAATAATAAAAAACAATCCACATCTAAGCGTATCTATTGCGACTTTAATGATGGTCCATAAAAACAACATATAAAACTTTTAAAAGATCACTTACATCTGGGCCCTTATTACAGGGACCCACGATGAACAACAGCAATGAAAATCATAGGACGCCGTCCAGCCACACGTCCGCCTCACCCGACCGGTTTCACTACCAAAGTTTCATCAGGGGCTAAAGGACAAAAGTGGCTGGATGTACCTTTATATAGTCTCTTAACTTCGGATTGACGAGGTTATCCGGGGAGGGCCCCGCCGGGAATCGCCGCGGGAACTTCCGGGAAAATGGCAGTGCGCTCCACGTCGCATCACCTCCGCTTCCGCCCAAAACACGAAGCTCCGCGTGCACACTTCCGGATACTATTCCGTATTGCTATGTGACTCGCGCATGCGTCATGTATGTATCCTCCTCGCCTCGTCCTACACCAAATGAGTCTGCGCGGACAATTTCAGAGGCTCATATCGATGTGCAAAAGGCCCACGCTCTACGCATGAGTCTTAAATTTATCCCATAAAGTTGTTTATATGGAAATAGTATCCCATAGGGAAAAAAAGAATTAATTCTAGCAAAATAATTATTTGCAAGTAGACGTGGGGATGAACGGCGTCCCATTCACAAAAATCATTTCATTTCTAATCCAACACTCCCATCTGCTGGTGGTAAAAATTCATTACATGTTGGAAACTAACCCGAATTTAATACATGATCCTACACTCCCATCTAATGGCTGAAACTAATATTGCCACCATTCTCAGAAAATTTTCACACATTAGAAATAAAACAATTCAGATCTAATTCAACATTTAATCCATGTGGAGCCAAACAATTTAATTCATGTATCCATTTAGTTTCTAGTTTGGACACCTCTCTTACTTTATTAGACCCTCTCCAGTTATTTAAATATTTTTGAATCCCACAAAAAATTAATCCCGAGGGATCTTTATTGTGTTTTAATCTAAAGTGGTCAGAAACTGAATGTCCTACAAAACTATTCTTTATATTGTTCACATGTTCTCCCAAACGTTCCTTTAATTTTCTTTTTGTCCTGCCTACATATTTAAGGCCACACGGACATATTAATAGATAAACTACAAATTTTGACTCACATGTAATGAATTCTTTTATCTCATATAAATCTGAAAAAATATTTTGTTTTCTGGGGGTCTGAATACAGGTGGTGCATGTCACACATTTTCTACATTTAAAAAAGCCCTTTTCCCCAAAAAAACTTAACCCTCTATAATGGGGTTGATCAATGGCACTTCCTGTTATTAGACTTTTTACCGTAGGTGCCCTCCTATATATGATTTCTGGTCGTTTGGGTAATAAAGGGCCTAAAACAGGATCTTCTCCCAATATGGGCCAATGTTTAGTTAAAATTCTCTCCAACTTCTTATACTGTATACTATATTCAGTCACAAAAGGGCAGAACAGCTCCTTTTTTACTCTCTGTCTACCCTCCTCCAACATTGAAGCTCTGTCAAGGGCCAAAATGTCCCTCTCCACTTTTTCCAAATCATGTTTCTTATACCCCTTTTTTATAAAACGCTCTTTGAGAATTTTTGCTTCCTCCAGAAAATCACTCTGATTACTGCAATTTCTATATAATCTCATATACTGTCCCTTGGGAACAGCCCTCATCCAATTCTGATGGTGGCAACTTCCCATGGGGATAAAACCGTTACGATCTGTAGGTTTAAAAAAAGTGTGGGTACTTAAACCCTCTTGGTTCATCTTAATCTGTAAATCTAAAAAGTGAATGGAATCTCTACTGAATTCATAACTCAATTTGATATTTAATTCATTCCTATTCAGGTTTTCCATAAATGCAAGCAATGTTGTCTCATCTCCACACCACATAAAAAGCACGTCGTCTATGTAGCGACCCCAGAAGAGAAGACCCTCCGGAGAAGCCCCATAGACAACGCGCTCCTCCCACTGTGCCATGAACAGATTCGCCATACTGGGTGCAAATTTTGCCCCCATGGCCACTCCCACCTTCTGGAGGTAGTAGTTTCCCCCAAACCAAAAATAATTATGCGTCAGGGCAAACTGAACACACTCCAACAGAAACCTTATCTGCCCCTCCGAGTATAGACTTGATTTTTCAAGATAAAAGGAGATTGCTTCTAGACCCTCTTTATGTCCAATTATGGTGTACAATGAAGTAACATCTGCTGTTCCCATATATGGGGGATTTTCGAAGACCAATTGTTGTAAAATATTGATTACATGTTTAGTGTCTTTAAGATAAGATCTGGTATTAACGACCAAGGTCTGTAAAAATGTATCTATATATTCGCCCAACCTATAGGTGACTGAATCTATCCCACTCACAATGGGGCGACCAGGAGGTTGAGTTTCGTTTTTATGGACTTTGGGAAGGTAATAAATTACTGGAGTCCTCACAAATGATGGTTTTAAATATTTAGCCTCTTTAGAATTAATATGGCCCTCTTTTTCTCCTCTGTCTACAAGGGCATATAATTTTTGTTTATAGACCAGGCCCGGATCCCCCTTTAGCCTCTCATATGTAATCCCATCATTTAGTAATCGATTCATTTCTTTGACATAATCCTCCTTATCTAACACCACTATACCTCCCCCCTTATCTGCTGCCTTTACTACAACATCATTCTCTTCTTTAAACATTCTAATCCCTTCCCTTAACTTTTTATCAAAAAAAGGCTTCTTAATCTCAAGCTGATTGATATCCCGCAACACAAATCTTTTAAAAACCTCCACATGTTCATTTCTCTGTATCTGGGGATTAAAAATCGATTTATTACCTAATCCAGCGTTTAATGGTTGTGATCCCCGCTCCAATGATATGTCAACAGTCTTATTTGTAGGTGCTGAATTTGATGCAAAATATTTCTTTATATTAATTTTTCTCATAAATTTCTGAGCATCAATGAAGGTGTTGAACTTATTGAAAGATTTTGGGGGTGCATATTTTAAGCCTCGATCAAGCAATTCTAATTGTTCTGGTTTTAACACTTTTTTGCTTAAATTATATATTCCTTCTCCTAACACTCTTTCCTTCTTTTGCTTTCTATATTGGTTTCGTCTTCCTCCTCTGTTTCCTCTTCTGACTCTGGTTTTCTTTTCCTTTCCCTCATGACTACTTCTTTGTCTAAAAAAGGAGTAGTCTGTGTGGGTGTCTCAGGATCCTCATTTTCTGATTCCATGTAATCATATATTGCATTGTATCGATTTTGTGTAGTGTTATTTTGATGTTTTACCTGCCATGTCCTTGCATCAGGTACATAAGTGGGTCTAGGTCTCCAACCTCTTTGTTGTTTTTTCCTTATGGGGGGGGTGTTAAATTGTCTCCTAACTTGATGTTCTATAGGGCTATCCTTCCATCTGTTCTCTTGTCTAGGTCTAATGTTTTTACTAATACGTCTCTCCGGTTGGGGATATTGTCTGTATTCCGAATGATGTCTGGGTTCATATACCCTCCTTGGATATTCGTTTTTTGGTCTTGCTCCTAATCCCTCATATTTGTGGATTCTTTGGATGTCCCTATTGATGTTTTCTCTCCTATTTAAGGGACCTCTATCTTCTGGTTTGTGTGGAGGTTTAATCTCCTTAGCTGGCAGTTCTCCTATTTTTTGCCATTTATAAACATTTCCTCGCTTATAATCATCTAAATCCCGTAAAAATTTCTTTTGTTTCTTATTTTTTAAATCATTATCTACTTTTTGGAGGTAGCCCTGTAGATCTTTAGACAGTTTTTTATAGCTTGTTGAATCTTTACAGTTCTCTAACTTATTATTAATAGATTCTATTTCTGTGTTGAATTTATTTAATTTCACCTTTTTGCTTTTGATCAACATGGCCAATAATTCTTTTCCACATTTATTAAAGAAAACACACCATTCCTCTTCTGATAGGGCAGTGAGGTCTCCCTCATTAACCATAAATTCCCATCTACATCTCCTGGGGACATATCCAGCCCTGTAATATCTTTCAAGGGATGCTATGTCCCACCAAGATGCTAATTTTCGTTCACATGACACACTTAGATCCTTAAAGACCGATTCTAAATTGTATTGTGGGGCCAAGTCATTTTCACTTTGCCCATCAAAGATGTCTCCAATATTTGTATTTCGATTTGACATAAAATCGAAGACATCCATGTCATGTGCCATCTGTTCCCTACACTGATTGTATGAACCAGAGAGGGGAAAAAAAAATCTATTATATTACTATTAAAAAAAAGATGCAGCCGGATATAAAACTGAAACAAATTTACAGAAAGATCATATGTATATCAGCGCAACCACAATTGAATTAGAACAGGGTATATAAACAAAGCAGCCAAAGTCCAACACTTCAGTAAAGCATCTGAATCTTGAATAGAATAGAACACTTCAGCGCTGTGTCATATACGTCCACCACCGGAAACACCAAGAAAAACCAATGCGCTTACCGGACAATTCAGACCTTAATTACAGGGTCTGAAATAAAGCCTTATGAGGTCAGCAGCAGGTGTCTTCACAACTGGCCTCCTCTCCAGGTATAGCAGTATCAAATATGGTATTTCACCGTTTTGGGCATGTGGAAATAATAAAAAACAATCCACATCTAAGCGTATCTATTGCGACTTTAATGATGGTCCATAAAAACAACATATAAAACTTTTAAAAGATCACTTACATCTGGGCCCTTATTACAGGGACCCACGATGAACAACAGCAATGAAAATCATAGGACGCCGTCCAGCCACACGTCCGCCTCACCCGACCGGTTTCACTACCAAAGTTTCATCAGGGGCTAAAGGACAAAAGTGGCTGGATGTACCTTTATATAGTCTCTTAACTTCGGATTGACGAGGTTTTCCGGGGAGGGCCCCGCCGGGAATCGCCGCGGGAACTTCCGGGAAAATGGCAGTGCGCTCCACGTCGCATCACCTCCGCTTCCGCCCAAAACAATGAAGCTCCGCGTGCACACTTCCGGATACTATTCCGTATTGCTATGTGACTCGCGCATGCGTCATGTATGTATCCTCCTCGCCTCGTCCTACACCAAATGAGTCTGCGCGGACAATTTCAGAGGCTCATATCGATGTGCAAAAGGCCCACGCTCTACGCATGAGTCTTAAATTTATCCCATAAAGTTGTTTATATGGAAATAGTATCCCATAGGGAAAAAAAGAATTAATTCTAGCAAAATAATTAGGATAACTACCAGTCACCAACGTGGTGAAGGCAGTCTCCCACTAGCAGGATGGTAAGACTTCACTGACCCCCGCGGGTGCAGTGAACGTCCAGGCAGGCAAGGTAATGCAAAGCAAAGCAATATCAAATACAATGTCACAGCATGGACCCAGCAACAACTCAGGTAAGCTGTACGCTATGTCAGGCGAGGTCTGGAATGAGAGACAGGCTTTTATATGAACATCAGCCAATGGGAACAGCCATTCAAATTCCCACACAGCTGAATGGTAATCATGCAATCCTGTGCTACACTGATTGAAGGCTGTAAGATGTGTGTAAATGGAAGGGATTCTCATTACATATGCATGCCAGAATATGCAACCACATGCATGTAAGAAATCCACAGTTCAACTGCAATAAGCCATAGGTGGATTCATGACAACATCCTGGGCTACTCTGAACTGCAGTGTGATTGTAAATACCAAAGACTCTCATGGCAATTGCAAACAAAACCAAGCAACCAAATGCAGGTAGAGAAATCAAAACTGCTCGGCTGCAGCTCCGCTGCAACTGGCAGAAGGGATCCTTACAGTCATATTTATTTCCTTTTAAACTTTACCAGTTGCCTGGCAGATCTGCTGCTCTGTTTGGCTGTAGTAGTGTCTGAATAACACCAGAAACAAGCTTGCAGCTAGTCTTGTCAGATCTCACAATAAGGTCAGAAACACCTGATCTGCTGTCTGCTTCTTCAGGGTCTACGGCTAAATGTATTAGAGGCAAAGGATCAGCAGGGTAGCCAGGCAACTAGTATTGCTTAAAAGAAAAAAAATATGGCAGCCTCCATAGCCCTCTTACTACAGTTGTCCTTTTGCAGGCACTGGTTGGCTTACGGGAACACGTCCCCTTCTACCAATCCCTCCTGACTTGCTGGCCATTGGGATCGTGCACAGGCAGAATGCATGGACGTGATTATCACATTAATACAGCTACCGCGGGCGTGACTATAACATCCATGCGGCTGAACTGGTTAAAATAGCAGGCACCAAGGCAGTCCGCTATGCAAACTGCGGGTAGATTTAAGCAGGGGGAGATTTATGGTTAGGTGTGGGGGTCGGTTAAGGTTATCCACCACTATGGGGGAGGCTAGGGTTAGGCACCAGTAGGGGGTTAAGGTTAGGCACAGGCGGGTTAGGCATTGGTAGAGGGAGGGTTTTATGTGGTTAGGTTAGGTCAGAATTGTCAAGTAGAATATCGGTAATTTACTGATATTCTACTAGCTTCTATAGCTGGCTCCCTTTTTACCACATGCCTTTTTACATATACGTGTACTGAGTATATACAGTATACAGTTGTGGCTACAACTTCCACCCTCCATTAATGGTAGGTCGGTGTAGGTATTTGAGAAAAAAAATCCACTGTCCAAGGAATGACTTCAACGAGGAGGAGATGGTTTAATATCGGTCTAAATGGTAAGACGAGGCCTCCAATGCCTTGTGATGGGGGAATGGATGAGTAAAGGAATGTAACATCGCTCACATGCAGTCATCTGTACACTTTGTCTGCAAACTAGCCAATAAATGTTTAGTATCCCAAAGAAAACCAGGTAACCTTCTTGGCAAAGGCTACAGATGGGAATCTACCCATTCCCTAAGACGTTCCCCCAGAGATGCATTCCCTGCCACAATGGGCCGACCCATGGGGGAACCTCCAGTTTATGAATCTTAGGGAGCTAGTGGAAGACTGGGATAATAGGTGTTTTAATATACAAGGTGAAATTTGCCTTCTTAAAACAGAGGGAAACTTGCAATAATTCAGCTATAAGTAAACATTTGTGGTTACCCACAATGCACCACTACTGAATATGCAAATTATCTCTTTTCGCCCCTGTAAGCCAGACAAGCATCCAGAACCGCTGGTGTATAGCTATGTATAGTATAGTTTCAGACTTTTGGTCCTCGTTAACATACAAGAAATCCCTAATTCTCCTATTGGTTATCCATATGTAAAAGACAAATAATTTCCCATCAAGGGTTTTATTAACTGTGTTTCTACAAATGGTATCTGTTATTTCCTGTACCTCCTGTACAGTACAGTATGTAGGATGTAAAAGTCGTGCATTGAGACAAAGGGTTTCAGAGCATTTTCAAGGGCCCTTCAAAGAGAACTTTGGGGGTTCTACTTTACAACTTGCCATGTTGGCAATATGACTTTGTTCAGATCCTGAGGGTAGAACGTGTGCAATGACCAGCCAGAGGGGAGATAGTCAGAGGCTCTCCTTAACCTTCCTGGCGGTAACCCCGAACGTAGTTCGGGGTAAGCCGCGCAGGAGGTTTTCTCCGGCCCTGCTCGGCCGATTTTCTTAATTTTTTTTTTTGCTGGGTGCAGCTAGCACTTTGCTAGCTGCGCTAGCACACCGATCGCCGCCGCCCCGCGCCCGATCGCCGCTATCCGTTGCGGCGCGCGGCCCCCCCCCCCCCAGACCCCTTGCGCTGCCTGGCCAATCAGTGCCAGGCAGCGCCGAGGGGTGAATCGGGACTCCCAATGACGTCACGACGTCGCTGACGTCGCTGACGTCATCCCGCCCCGTCGCAAGTTTGCAATGTTTAACCAATTATTGCAAACTGGATATATATACATGCCTCCAGTATACTGTCAGTTGCCGCAAACAGGATGTACAGGTGCGTCCTGTCAATTAGCAGCAGCTGCTCGTGTGTGTGTGCATGCTCCCGTGGCACGTTCGCGGCTGGACTCACTAGGCAATGAGCACTCACTCAGCAATGATTGGTGAATGGAGATGGCCAGAACTGTTCACCATCGTGGCGTTTCATCTGTCAGTGTGAACCAGTTCTAAACCTTACACTACTTGATCGACGTGTACCCATGCCGGATGTTTTAAAGCACTTTATTCCACAAATTTAAGAGTGTAATGTGATTTCTGCCCTTTAGAGATTAAAGCACGACTCTGCGCAAACTACATAATTTTTCGTGGAACCTTTGCCATGGATCTCCCACCAACATGCCACTGTCCAGGTGTTATTGCCTTTTATAGGGCCCCCATAGGTGTTAAAATTCACCTGACCAGTGAATTCAATGGCGGTTCACCCATTCACTAAAGTTTGCGGAAGATTCGTGTTCGCGAACCGGAAATTTGATGTATGCAAAATCACTATTGGTGAATGGGAACATGTTCCCAAAGCCAATTATAGTGCCTGTGAATAAATGATCATAAATGATAAGCAGTGATAAAATTATGGCCAAATAAATGGGAGGAGCGCTGAAAGGTGAGAATGGCTTTTGGCAGGAAGGGTAAAAAAGCCCGTGTTTTAAAGTGGTTAAAAGAAAATAAATATGTCAACCTCCTTTATTCTCTCACTTCATGTAAACTTCGATTTACAGAGCAGTACAATATTGTGGTGCTTTATAATAAAGAATAAGTGGTAAATTAATAATTCTGACCTTCTAAAAGCACATATAACAGTAAGCAGTGAAAATGTGGTCTGAAATTAAAGCTGTTCACTCGCCCAAACTTCTAGTACAGGTCAGTAGGAAACTATGCCTACTGACTGTGACAGACAGATAGACTGTGACAATTCCATTTGCTGTTTAAAACTAGGGTTCTGCTTCCACCTACTGGACAACAGACAGAGCATGTTAAAAACAGGCAGAATTTAGAATGACTATAAACATACTGTAATTATAATAATGTGAAGCATGCATTCACACCATCACTGATCCACCTCCAAATGTCATAATCATTGAAATCCATTAAAATCTTGTAACTCATTTGTTCCAGTAAAGTTATCTTGTTACTGTGGAAAGAAAAAAGTTTTTTGAATCATTGAAGTGTACCAGTGCTGAAACGATATAACAGTTGTATACATACCTGGGGCTTCCTCCAGCCCCATGCGCACAGATCGCTCCCAGTCTTCTTCTTCTTCGGTACCGGGTCCCGTCACTTCAGCCAGTCACGGCCAGCCTGTCCTTGGCAGGTTTTGGTGTGCCGTATAAATTGTTATGTATTGAGTGCTTGAGTGCTTGAGTGCTTGGGTGCTTGGGGGGGGGGGGGGGGGGAGGCTGACATGTAAAACTTAAAGAACATGAAGAAAATAAGCTTGCTGTTACTCAACATAAGGCACATACAGCATAAAAGACAGTCAGTAAGATGGTAATAATTCTGGCAGGTATGCAAATTGTATGCTTGGAAAAGGGCCGATCAAAATTGACAAGAAGTATATTTAATTGGCCTAATTCTAAACTGCATACAATTTGCATCAAAAATGAGATGAGATGGAACGGGTACAAGCATGTATATTTACTTGAGGCTTCCACTAGCCCACTGTAGGCTGTGGGCTCCCTTGCCATCCTCCCACACCGCTCTGTTCTCCCACAGTGTGGCCCCGGTACATTTCCCCAACTGGCCCAGTTGTGCTCCACTTGTGCGGTCCCAGCCACATGTGCCCCTTGGGGTGCAGTCCGCTAAGACTGTAACTTCATAGTGGAAGAACACCACGCTTGCAGCTGACTGTAAGTGAACAGAGTGGCCTGGGAGAATGGCAAGGAAACCCATGGCCTACAGGAGCCAGGAGGAAGCCTCAGGTAAGTATAAATGCTGGTACTTGTTTCATCTCCGATCTCCTTTGAATGTGGGTTATGATATAACGCTTACCTAGTACACTCTTTTTTTAAGGTAATGTTTGGGAGATATTCTAACTTTTTAATGTATGTTTTTAAGGGTCATTGCCTATATTACTATTTTGCTGTAGAATTGTTAAACTATTAATGGGACACTTTAACCACTTGAGGACCGCGGGCTTTACCCCCCTTAAGGACCAGAGCCTTTTTTTCCATTCAGACCACTGCAGCTTTCACGGTTTATTGCTCGCTCATACAACCTACCACCTAAATTAATTTTGGCTCCTTTTCTTGTCACTAATAAAGCTTTCTTTTGGTGCTATTTGATTGCTGCTGCGATTTTTACTTTTTATTATATTCATCAAAAAAGACATATATTTTGGCAAAAAAATGATTTTTTTTAACTTTCTGTGCTGACATTTTTCAAATAAAGTAAAATTTCTGTATACATGCAGCACGAAAAATGTGGACAAACATGTTTTTAATAAAAAAAAAAAACCATTCAGCCTATATTGATTGGTTTGGGTAAAAGTTATAGCGTTTACAAACTATGGTGCAAAAAGTGAATTTTCCCATTTTGAAGCATCTATGACTTTTCTGACCACCTGTCATGTTTTATGAGGGGCTAGAATTCCAGGATAGTATAAATACCCCCCAAATGACCCCATTTTGGAAAGAAGACATCCCAAAGTATTCACTGAGAGGCATGGTGAGTTCATAGAAGATTTTATTTTTTGTCACAAGTTAGCGGAAAATGACACTTTGTGACAAAAAAAGAAAAAAAAAAGTTTCCATTTCTGCTAACTTGCGACAAAAAAAAAATGAAATCTGCCACGGACTCACTATGCTCCTCTCTGAATACCTTGAAGTGTCTACTTTCCAAAATGGGGTAATTTGTGGGGTGTGTGTCCTGGCATTTTGGGGGGTGCCTAATTGTAAGCACCTAAAGGTGCTCATTGGACTTTGGGCCCCTTACAATTGTTTGATTTTTTTTTACACACTATTGTCCATTTACAGAGATATTTCTCCCACTCAGCATGGGTATGTGTAAAAATACACCGCAAAACACATTATACTACTCCTCCTGAGTACGGCGATACCACATGTGTGGCAATTTTTTGCACCCTAACTGCGCTGAGGGGCCCAAAGTCCAATGAGTACCTTTAGGATTTCACAGGTCATTTTTGTTTCAAGACTACTCCTCACGGTTTAGGGCCCCTAAAATGCCAGGGCAGTATAGGAACCCCACTAATGACCCCATTTTAGAAAGAAGACACCCCAAGGTATTCCGTTAGGAATATGGTGAGTTCATAGAAGATTTTATTGTTTGTCACAAGTTAGCGGAAATTGATTTTAATTGTTTTTTTTCACAAAGTGTCATTTTCCGCTAACTTGTGACAAAAAATATAATCTTCTATGAACTCACCATACTCCTAACGGAATACCTTTGGGTGTCTTCTTTCTAGAATGGGGTCGTTTGTGGGGTTCCTATACTGCCCTGGCATTTTAGGGGCCCTAAACCGTGAGGAGTAGCCTTGAAACCAAATGTCGTAAAATGAGCTGTGAAATCCTAAAGGTACTCATTGGACTTTGGGCCCCTTAGCGCACTTAGGGTGTAAAAAAGTGCCACACATGTGGTACAGCCGTACTCAGGAGAAGTACTATAATGTGTTTTGGGGTGTATTTTTACACATACCCATGCTGGGTGGGAAAAATATCTCTGTAAATGACAATTGTTTGATTTTTTTTACACACAATTGTCCATTTACAGAGAGATTTCTTCCACTCAGCATGGGTATGTGTAAAAATACACCACAAAACACATTATACTACTTCTCCTGAGTACGGCGATACCACGTGTGACACTTTTTTGCAGCCTAGGTGCGCTAAGGGGCCCAACGTCCTATTCACAGGTCATTTTGAGGCTTTTGTTTTCTAGACTACTCCTCACGGTTTAGGGCCCCTAAAATGCCAGGGCAGTATAGGAACCCCACAAGTGACCCCATTTTAGAAAGAAGACACCCCAAGGTATTCCGTTAGGTGTATGGCGAGTTCATAGAAGATTTTATTTTTTGTCACAAGTTAGTGAAAAATGACACTTTGTGAAAAAAAACAATAAAAATCAATTTCCGCTAACTTTTGACAAAAAATAAAATCTTCTATGAACTCGTCATACACCTAACAGAATACCTTGGGGTGTCTTTTTTCTAAAATGGGGTCACTTGTGGGGTTCCTATACCGCCCTGGCATTTTACAGGCCCAAAACCGTGAGTAGTCTGGAAACCAAATGTCTCAAAATGACTGTTCAGGGGTATAAGCATCTGCAAATTTTGATGACAGGTGGTCTATGAGGGGGCGAATTTTGTGGAACCGGTCATAAGCAGGGTGGCCTTTTAGATGACAGGTTGTATTGGGCCTGATATGATGGATAGGAGTGCTAGGGGGGTGACAGGAGGTGATTGATGGGAAAATAGATGCAATCAATGCAGATGTAAATAATGCACTGGCAAATTGATAAGGGGGGGTCTGAGGGCAATCTGAGCGTGTAGGCGGGTGATTGGGTGCCCGCAAGGGGCGGATTAGGGTCTGATCTGATGGGTAACAGTGACAGGTGGTGATAGGGGGTGATTGATGGGTGATTGATGGGTAATTAGTGGGTGTTTAGGGTAGAGAACAGATGTAAACAATGCACTTGGGAGGTGATCTGACGTCGGATCTGCGGGCAATCTATTGGTGTGGGTGATCAGATTGCCCGCAAGGGGCAGGTTAGGGGCTGATTGATGGGTGGCAGTGACAGGGGGTGATTGATGGGTGGCAGTGACAGGGGGTGATTGATGGGTGATTGACAGGTGATTGACAGGTGATCAGTGGGTTATTACAGGGAAGAACAGATGTAAATAATGCACTGGTGAATTGATAAGGGGGGGGAGGGGTCTGAGGGCAATCTGAGCATGTAGGAGGGTGATTGGGTGCCCGCAAGGGGCAGATTAGGGTCTGATCTGATGGGTAACAGTGACAGGTGGTGATAGGGGGTGATTGATGGGTAATTAGTGGGTGTTTAGGGTAGAGAACAGATGTAAACAATGCACTTGGGAGGTGATCTGATCAGATCTGCGGGCAATCTATTGGTGTGGGTGATCAGATTGCCCGCAAGGGGCAGGTTAGGGGCTGATTGATGGGTGGCAGTGACAGGGGTGATTGATGGGTGGCAGTGACAGGGGGTGATTGATGGTTGATTGACAGGTGATTGACAGGTGATCAGTGGGTTATTACAGGGAAGAACAGATGTAAATAATGCACTGGCAAATTGATAAGGGGGGGTCTGAGGGCAATCTGAGTGTGTAGGCGGGTGAGGGGTGGGGGGGTTGATCAGGAGGGAGCAGGGGGCAGTTTAGGGAATAAAAAAAAAATAGTGTCGACAGATAGTGACAGGGAGTGATTGATGGGTTATTAGGGGGGTGATTGGGTGCAAACAGGGGTCTGGGGGGTGGGCAGGGGGGGTCTGAGGGGTGCTGTGGGCGATCAGGGGGCAGGGGGGGGAAATCAGTGTGCTTGGGTGCAGACTAGGGTGGTTGCAGCCTGCCCTGGTGGTCCCTCGGACACTGGGACCACCAGGGCAGGAGGCAGCCTGTATAATAGGCTTTGTATACATTACAAAGCCTATTATACGATTGATCGGCAGAATTCTGTATTCCTCCGCCCGCCGGCGCTGCTAAGTGGCCGGCGAGTTGGAGGCTAAATCCCCGGCCATCGATCCCCGGCGGAGGATCGCGTCACGGATGACGCGATCGCTCCGCCCATGCCCGTACAAGGACCGCCGCCTCTGTGCATGCGGCGGTCCTTGCGGGATCCACTTTCCGGCCGCCCCTGTGCAGTGGGCGGTCGGTAAGTGGTTAAGGCAGTGTGTCAAACTCAAATACAAAAAGGACCAAAATTGAACACTGGGACCAATTCGTAGGCCAATCTCAATATCTAATGGCCACATCCCTTCCTTATAAATTTCCCTGGTGTCTAATGCCCCTCTTCCCCCTATAAAGTTACCTAGTGTCTAGTTGCCCTAATCAATGCAGTTCACTGGTGTCTAATGCTTCCTACCTACCCCATACAGTTCCCTGGTGTCTAGTAGTCCTCCCTTCTCCGTATGGCTTCCCTAGTGACAGGGCCAGCTTTAGGGGGGGGCGAGAGGGGGCAGAGCCCCCTCAAACAGACTTCTTGCCCCCTCAAATCAGAGCCGCTCTGGCGCTGCTTCCTGGTCCGTGGAACGCAGGGGCGGACATTGTATGCTCTGGTCAAATCTGTTGACACTGTGTGTGTTCTGGTCAAATCAGCCGACACTGTATGTTCTGGTCAAATCTGCTGACACTGTGTGTGTTCTGGCCAAATCTGCCGACACTGTATGTTCTGGTCAAATCTGCTGACACTGTGTGTGTTCTGGTCAAATCTGCTAACACTGTGTGTGTTCTGGTCAAATCTGCCGACACTGTGTATGTTCTGGTCAAATCTGCCGACACTGTATGTTCTGGTCAAATCTGCTGACACTGTGTGTGTTCTGGTCAAATCTGCTGACACTGTGTGTGTTCTGGTCAAATCTGCCGACACTGTATGTTCTGGTCAAATCTGCTGGCACTGTATGTGTTCTGGTCAAATCTGCCGACACTGTATGTTCTGGTCAAATCTGCTGACACTGTGTGTGTTCTGGTCAAATCTGCTGACATTGTGTGTGTTCTGGTCAAATCTGCTGACACTGTGTGTGTTCTGGTCAAATCTGCTGACATTGTGTGTGTTCTGGTCAAATCTGCTGACCCTGTGTGTGTTCTGGTCAAATCTGCCGACACTGTATGTTCTGGTCAAATCTGCTGACACTGTGTGGGTTCTGGTCAAATCTGCTGACATTGTGTGTGTTCTGGTCAAACCGGCTGACACTGTGTGTGTTCTGGTCAAATCGTCTGACACTGTGTGTGTTCTGGTCAAATCTGCGGACACTGTGTGTGTTCTGGTCAAATCTGCCGACACTGTGTGTGTTCTGGTCAAATCTGCCGACGCTGTGTGTGTTCTGGTCAAATTTGCTGACGCTGTGTGTGTTCTGGTCAAATCTGCCGACGCTGTGTGTTCTGGTCAAATCTGCCGACGCTGTGTGTGTTCTGGTCAAATCTGCCGACGTTGTGTGTGTTCTGGTCAAATCTGCCGACACTGTGTGTGTTCTGGTCAAATCTGATGACATTGTGTATGTTCTGGTCAAATCTGCCGACAGTGTGTATGATCTGGTCAAAACTGCCGACACTGTATGTTCTGGTCAAATCTGCCGACACTGTATGTTCTGGTCAAATCTGCTGACACTGTGTGTGTTCTGGTCAAATCTGCCGACACTGTATGTTCTGGTCAAATCTGCCGAACACTGTATGTTCTAGTCAAATCTGCCGACACTGTGTGTGTTCTGATCAAATCTGCCGACACTGTATGTTCTGGTCAAATCTGCTGGCACTGTATGTGTTCTGGTCAAATCTCCCGACACTGTATGTTCTGGTCAAATCTGCTGACACTGTGTGTGTCCTGGTCAAATCTGCTGACATTGTGTATGTTCTGGTCAAATCTGCTGACACTGTGTGTGTTCTGGTCAAATCCGCTGACACTGTGTGTGTTCTAGTCAAATCGGCTGACACTGTGTATGTTCTGGTCAAATCTGCCGACACTGTGTGTGTTCTGGTCAAATCTGCCGACACTGTATGTTCTGGTCAAGTCTGCTGACACTGTGTGTGTTCTGGTCAAATCTCCCGACACTGTATGTTCTGGACAAATCTGCTGACACTGTGTGTGTTCTGGTCAAATCTGCCGACGCTGTGTGTGTTCTGGTCAAATCTGCTGACACAGTGTGTGTTCTAGTCAAATCTGCCGACACTGTGTGTGTTCTGGTCAAATCTGCCGACGCTGTGTGTGTTCTGGTCAAATCTGCCGACACTGTGTATGTTCTGGCCAAATCTGCCGACATTGTGTATGTTCTGGTCAAATCTGCCGACATTGTGTATGTTCTGGTCAAATCTGCCGCATGATTGAACAGATTTTCTAGTCAAGTCTGCCGACATGATTGAACATATTTTCTGGTCAAATCTGATCACATTACATGTATTTTCTGGAGAAAAGCTGTGCAATTATGCGAATCAATTTTCTGGGGAAAGGGCCACTAAAACTTGGGCCCACTGTCTTTGCGTTGTATGTTTAAATTACAGTTAGCCCTGCCCTCATCCGGCAATGGCCACGCCCATTTTTCAGCACGCCGCAGGGGTTTTTTTAATGCCCCCTGCAAATTTCTGTCTGTCCCCTCATATGTGCTTGTCTAGAACTGGCCCTGCCTAGTGATTTTGGGCTTCATCTCCAATATAGCTTTCTTGATGGTCTACAGTGGGTCAAGCATAATGAAAAGTAGGGAAACTCCTTGCACGCCAAATTTGATGCCTATGTAGGCCAGATTTGCCCATGGGACAGGGGTTTGACATGTATGCTTTAAGGGGACACTTTTCCTATTTATGTCTTTGTGGGGTACTCTGCCTATTTATGTTTTTTTAAGGGATACTGTTTGTAGAATATGTTACCTTTTTATCAGAGATGGGATGATCCCAAATTTCCTCAAATCAGAATCCTAAAAGGTTCTCAAATATCTCAGACCTTTTGAATCTAACAAATCCTGTACATAAGAATTGTGTGATTCGTGTAAGAAAGGTAGTTAGGCATTCAAACACTTTATTCTTACTTATGGTGCACATGGTGCGATGTTAAGGTCGCACCCAATGCGACCTTAAAGGCGCATCGGGTGCGCTATTTTCGACGCACCCTGATGCGCTGTTTCGCGTGTGAATTTAGTAAACGGTGCTAACCCAGTTAGCACCCTAGTTATAATGCACAAAGTCTTTGGGCGTGCCAACTGGGTTAGCACCGTTTACTGAATCAAGCCCAAAGTGCTTGCTAAAGCATAGGAACTCCAACACAGCCCCTCAGCTCAAATGCCTTGACAAACATATCTTACTGCGGAGGAGAAATCTCATCCTGCAGCACTGAATGCTCCGTGTGTAATCTGACATACGCGCAATGCTTCTGTCAGGATGCACCATCAGTGCTGCAGCTGGTTGGTCGGTCGGTCCACCTGGAAGGATAATGGATGGAAAATACAATACAATACATTCATTAACATTAACTCTGTTAAACTTTATTGAACATTTTTAAACCAAACATTAACATTTGGAACCGAACTTTAACTTTTTGCTTACCTGATTTTTTTTTTAATTTACATTCCGAGGACAAACCTCTCCTTCCCCATGTGACAGTGTGCAAAGTGAAAATCACAGAGATGATGCACTGTGTCCCAAGTGAAAGGATAGGTTTCTGGCAGCCCTGTGTATTACGGTCTCTTGAAACCTGATGTCTGGTTTCACACTGCATATTGGTGTATCTGGTGGGTCGCGCCCGCCGCACCACATCGTCAAAAACTGCGTCACCATAGACTAACATGACTTCCAGGCCAACGTAAATCGCCGCAGGAGCCGCGCAGTATCATAGGTATGCACTAGCATTAAATCAGGCACTTCCGGCGTACCATACCGCAAAGTAGGACTTTCGCTAGGCAATTTGCCGCAACGCATCACGCCAGTGTGAAAGAGCCCTGCGAGACCCTTGTGTGCCTACTGCTATGTCTTGAGTTCCCTACTCTAATAGCGTATGTGTGTGTGATACTTCTCGAAACATTCCCCTATGCATAGGGCAGGCTGTTCAGGACAGATGGGACAGTAAACCGTGGTGTCACGCCTCATTCCAGCCTTCTTGCAGACATGACAAGCTTTTCTTGGTGTGCGTTGAGATGGTGTCTTCGGGAAAGACATAAGCATAGTGTCTTTCATGTAACCGGCTAACTACATCAGGGGGTTGGGGCATGGCCCCTCCTGGATACAAGAGTTCTGAAACGATCTCTTCCTGAAATTGAAGGAAGGATCCCATTCTCTCAGCCTTACTAAAGAGAACAAAACCATTGTACGTTGCCATTTGAATTAAATATATAGACACCTTTTTTATACCAGCGTCTGCTCTTTCAGGAAACTAAATAGTGAGCCAACATCTGGTCGTTGAAGTCCACCCCTCCCATGTTTAAATTATAGTCGTGGATGGCAAAGGTCTTTTCAACGACTCCAGTTGCTCGTTCAATTTGGACTGTCATGTCTCCGTGAATGGTGGACAGAAGGTAAACGTCTCTCTTCTCCTTCCATTTCACTGCAAGAAGGTTTACATTACACAAGGCAGCCCTCTCCTCCCGTGCAAGTCGGGTACTACTGAGCCATTGGGGGAAGCCCCGGCGACTAGGTCGCACGATGCCACAGCAGGGAATTCCGACTATCTTTAAATGCTGATAAAGGGCCACACTTGTGTAGTAGTTGTCCACATAGAGATGGTACCCCTTCTGGAATAAGGGTTACACCAAGTCCCACACAATCTTGCCACTGCTTCCCAGGTAGTCAGGGCATCCGACCAGCTGCAGTTTTGAGTTACTTCCCTCATAGACCTTAAAACGATAAGTATAACCTGTGGCCCTTTCACAGAGCTTATATAACTTGACCCCATACCAGGCGTGCTTGCTTGGGATGTATTGTTTGATGCCAAGGTGCCAGGTAAAATGTATCAGGGACTCGTCTACGCAGATGTTCTGTTTAGTGGTATAAGCATCTGCAAATTTTGATAATAGGTGGTCTATGAGGAGCCGAATTTTGTGGGGGCAGTCAAAAGCAGGGTGGCATCTTGGACGACAGGTTGTGTTGTCGCTGAAGTGCAGGAAGCGCAAGATCATCTCAAAACGTGACCTGGACATGGCAGCACATGGGCATGTACATGGGCATGTGATGTATTGGGCGCGTAGACCAATAGGACCGCAATACATTTTTTTTGTAGTTAGACCCATGTTGAGACGTAGGCCCAAAAAGATTTTACATTCGGAAACTTGGACTGGTTTCCACCAGAAAGGCTGGGCATACCGTGTTTCCCCTAAAATAAAACCTACCCCGAAAGTAAGGCCTACCTTATATTTCAAGCATGCCTTATATTTCAAGCATGCTTGAAATATAAGACCTACTCCGAAAATAAGACCTAGCTGGGACGCTTTGTGTATGGGGTGGTGTGTGGTCTCTTACCGCACCTTCCTTGTGGCTGCGTCCCCCTTCGTTCCAAGTAATTCCCCCGTGTGTCAGCAGCGGTGACGGCAGCATAGTAATCAATCTGTGAGGGCGCCCTTTGACCCTCACGCTGACGCTACGTGCAGTACGCTAGTGTCGGCACTGCGCTAGCGCTCCCCGCTTGTAATAATCAATGTGCGCCTGGGACGCATCAGCCGGACGCACATGATTATGACAGGAAGGGAGCGCCAGCGCAGAGCCGACCTAGAGTACTGCGGGTAGCATCAGCGTGAGGGTCCATTTTAAACTCTTAACTACCCTAACCTACAAAGCTCTCCACAATCTCTCTCCCCTATTAATTTCCTCACTAGTTTCTAGATACCATCCCAAACAGTTTCTAGATACCATCCCAACCGCAATCTTTGAACTGCACATGAACATCTTTTGTCTTCCTCAAATATCAAATCAAATATTACCCCAAAGCAATGTGCTTTGGGAACTGAAGTTATAGGGGTGTTATTAACATTTACTGTTGTATCCGGCAGAGAGGTGGACAGAGATGGTGGAAAGATGATTAGTTCTGTTTTACTCAAATTAACTAGTTACCCCACCGCAGGCGGAATATATATATGTCCCACAGGACTTCATCTGAAGTCCCAGGGAAGTTGTTTTTAGTCTATCACCGCGATTGCCGCTGTGCGCTCCCCTCCGCTCCCACACGCTGTTCTTGTCGTGATCCGTTAGTATACAGGTTAGTGAACGGGAACACAGTTGTCATTCGCTGCTGAAAGTGCCCGATATCAATGAATACCAGCATCAATGAGATCCCGTGGTTCACTGACAAAAATCAATGTGTTGCGTATAAACGTTACTTCTTGTAACGCGTGTATGCCATCTAAAAGTTAAATCAAAATAAAGTGTGGGGGATATCTAGTGGCCAAAAAGTTAAATTACACCTTAAAACTCCAATGCAATTTTAAATACAAAATAGCATTGATTAACTCCTTCCCTTCCCTATCATGGTTATCCAAATCAAACTTTTAATTAAAAAAAAAAACTTACGAACTAAACTTTTTTTAACATGTACAGTGGCTTGCAAAAGTATTCGGCCCCCTTGAAGTTTTCCACATTTTGTCATATTACTGCCACAAACATGAATCAATTTTATTTGAATTCCACGTGATAGACCAATACAAAGTGGTGTTCACGTGAGAAGTGGAACGAAAATCATACATAATTCCAAACATTTTTTACAAATCAATAACTGCAAAGTGGGGTGTGCATAATTATTCAGCCCCCTTTGGTCTGAGTGCAGTCAGTTGCCCATAGACATTGCCTGATGAGTGCTAATGACTAAATAGAGTGCACCTGTGTGTAACCTAATGTCAGTACAAATACAGCTGCTCTGTGATGGCCTCAGAGGTTGTCTAAGAGAATATTGGGAGCAACAACACCATGAAGTCCAAAGAACACACCAGACAGGTCAGGGATAAAGTTATTGAGAAATTTAAAGCAGGCTTGGACTACAAAAATATTTCCAAAGCCTTGAACATCCCACGGAGCACTGCTCAAGCGATCATTCAGAAATGGAAGGAGTATGGCACAACTGTAAACCTACCAAGACAAGTCCGTCCACCTAAACTCACAGGCCGAACAAGGAGAGCGCTGATCATAAATGCAGTCAAGAGGCCCATGGTGACTCTGGACGAGCTGCAGAGATCTACAGCTCAGGTGGGGGAATCTGTCCATAGGACAACTATTAGTTGTGCACTGCACAAAGTTGGCCTTTATGGAAGAGTGGCAAGACAAAGGCCATTGTTAACAGAAAAGCATAAGAAGTCCTGTTTGCAGTTTGCCACAAGCCATGTGGGGGACACAGCAAACATGTGGAAGAAGGTGCTTTGGTCAGATGAGACCAAAATTTAACTTTTTGGCCAAAATTCAAAACGCTATGTGTGGCGGAAAACTAACACTGCACATCACTCTGAACACACCATCTCCACGGTCAAATATGGTGGTGGCAGCATCATGCTCTGGGGGTGCTTCTCTTCAGCAGGGACAGGGAAGCTGGTCAGAGTTGATGGGAAGATGGCTGGAGCCAAATACAGGGCAATCTTGGAAGAAAACCTCTTGGAGTCTGCAAAAGACTTGAGACTGGGGCGGAGGTTCACCTTCCAGCAGGACAACGCCCCTAAACATAAAGCCAGG